>NC_086452.1:134912355-135162595 GCF_028390025.1 Pseudophryne corroboree
GTGGCATATGAGAAATTCCCTAAGCCCCGAACCTGTCGATTTTGGTCAAAAATGAAAATTTCAAAAGTGCCCCGATTTCTGCTTTAAACTTATGTACTATCCCAAAATGTATCACTAAGGTGACAGAAGTTGATTTCGGAGCATAATTTTTGAACAGGAGCTTCAACATTTTTTTGGCATATGAGAAATTCCCTAAGCCCCGGATCTGTTGATTTTGGTCAAAAATGAAAATTTCAAAAGTGCCCCAATTTCTGCTTTAAACTTTAGGTACTATCCCAAAATGTTTCACTAAGGTGACAGAAGTTGATTTCGGAGCATCATTTTTGAACAGGAGCTTCAACAGTTTTTTGGCATATGAGAAATTCCCTAAGCCCCGGATCTGTTGATTTTGGTCAAAAATGAAAATTTCAAAAGTGCCCCAATTTCTGCTTTAAACATTATGTACTTTCCCAAAATGTATCACTAAGTTGACGGAAGTTGATTTCGGAGCATTATTTTTGAACAGGAGCTTCAACCGTTTTGTGGCATATGAGAAATTCCCTAAGCCCCGGACCTGTTGATTTTGTTCAAAAATGAAAATTTCAAAAGTGCCCCGATTTCTGCTTTAAACTTTAGGTACTATCCCAAAATGTATCACTAAGGTGACAAAAGTTGATTTCGGAGCATTATTTTTGAACAGGAGCTTCAACCGTTTTGTGGCATATGTAAATTCCTTAAGCCCCAAACCTGTTGATTTTGGTCAAAAATGAAAATTTCAAAAGTGCCCCGATTTCTGCTTTAAACTTTATGTACTATCCCAAAATGTATCACTAAGGTGACAGAAGTTGATTTCGGAGCATCATTTTTGAACAGGAGCTTCAACCGTTTTGTGGCATATGAGAAATTCCCTAAGCCCCGAACCTGTCGATTTTGGTCAAAAATGAAAATTTCAAAAGTGCCCCAAGTTGGGCTTTAAACTTTAGGTACTATCCCAAAATGTATCACTAAGGTGACAGAAGTTGATTTTGGAGCATAATTTTTGAACAGGAGCTTCAACCGTTTTGTGGCATATGAGAAATTCCTTAAGCCCCGGACCTGTTGATTTTGTTCAAAAATTAAAATTTCAATAGTGCCCTGATTTCTGCTTTAAACTTTAGGTACTATCCCAAAATGTATCACTAAGGTGACAGAAGTTGATTTTGGAGCATAATTTTTTAACAGGAGCTTCAACCGTTTTGTGGCATATGAGAAATTCCTTAAGCCCCGGACCTGTTGATTTTGTTCAAAAATTTAAATTTTAAAAGTGCCCTGGTTTCTGCTTTAAACTTTAGGTACTATCCCAAAATGTATCACTAAGGTAACAGAAGTTGATTTCGGAGCATAATTTTTGAACAGGAGCTTCAACCGTTTTGTGGCATATGAGAAATTCCCTAAGCCCCGGACCTGTTGATTTTGGTCAAAAATGAAAATTTCAAAAGTTCCCCAATTTCTGCTTTAAACTTTAGGTACTATCCCAAAATGTATCACTAAGGTGACAGAAGTTGATTTTGGAGCATAATTTTTGAACAGGAGCTTCAACCGTTTTGTGGCATATGAGAAATTCCCTAAGCACCGGACCTGTTGATTTTGGTCAAAAATGAAAATTTCAAAAGTTCCCCAATTTCTGCTTTAAACTTTAGGTACTATCCCAAAATGTATCACTCAGGTGACAGAAGTTGATTTCGGAGCATAATTTTTGAACAGGAGCTTCAACAGTTTTGTGACATATGAGAAATTCCCTAAGCCCCTGACTTGTCGATTTTGGTCAAAAATTAAAATTTCAAAAGTGCCCCGATTTCTGCTTTAAACTTATGTACTATCCTAAAATGTATCACTAAGGTGACAGAAGTTGATTTCGGAGCATAATTTTTGAACAGGAGCTTCAACCGTTTTGTGGCATATGTAAATTCCTTAAGCCCCGGACCTGTTGATTTTGGTCAAAAATGAAAATTTCAAAAGTGCCCCGATTTCTGCTTTAAACTTTAGGTACTATCCCAAAATGTATCACTAAGGTGACAGAAGTTGATTTCGGAGCATCATTTTTGAACAGGAGCTTCAACCGTTTTGTGGCATATGAGAAATTCCCTAAGCCCCGGACCTGTTGATTTTGGTCAAAAATGAAAATTTCAAAAGTGCCCCGATTTCTGCTTTAAACTTTAGGTACTATCCCAAAATGTATCACTAAGGTGACAGAAGTTGATTTCGGAGCATAATTTTTGAACAGGAGCTTCAACAGTTTTTTGGCATATGAGAAATTCCCTAAGCCCCTGACTTGTCGATTTTGGTCAAAAATGAAAATTTCAAAAGTGCCCTGATTTCAGCTTTAAACTTATGTACTATCCCAAAATGTATCACTAAGGTGACAGAAGTTGATTTCGGAGCATAATTTTTGAACAGGAGCTTCAACATTTTGTTGGCATATGAGAAATTCCCTAAGCCCCGGATCTGTTGATTTTGGTCAAAAATTAAAATTTCAAAAGTGCCCCAATTTCTGCTTTAAACTTTAGGTACTATCCCAAAATGTTTCACTAAGGTGACAGAAGTTGATTTCGGAGCATCATTTTTGAACAGGAGCTTCAACAGTTTTGTGGCATATGAGAAATTCCCTAAGCCCCGGACTTGTCGATTTTGGTCAAAAATGAAAATTTCAAAAGTGCCCCGATTTCTGCTTTAAACTTTAGGTACTATCCCAAAATGTATCACTAAGGTGACAAAAGTTGATTTCGGAGCATTATTTTTGAACAGGAGCTTCAACCGTTTTGTGGCATATGTAAATTCCTTAAGCCCCAAACCTGTTGATTTTGGTCAAAAATGAAAATTTCAAAAGTGCCCCGATTTCTGCTTTAAACTTTATGTACTATCCCAAAATGTATCACTAAGGTGACCGAAGTTGATTTCGGAGCATCATTTTTGAACAGGAGCTTCAACCGTTTTGTGGCATATGAGAAATTCCCTAAGCCCCGAACCTGTCGATTTTGGTCAAAAATGAAAATTTCAAAAGTGCCCCAAGTTGTGCTTTAAACTTTAGGTACTATCCCAAAATGTATCACTAATGTGACAGAAGTTGATTTTGGAGCATAATTTTTGAACAGGAGCTTCAACCGTTTTGTGGCATATGAGAAATTCCTTAAGCCCCGGACCTGTTGATTTTGTTCAAAAATTAAAATTTCAAAAGTGCCCTGATTTCTGCTTTAAACTTTAGGTACTATCCCAAAATGTATCACTAAGGTAACAGAAGTTGATTTCGGAGCATAATTTTTGAACAGGAGCTTCAACCGTTTTGTGGCATATGAGAAATTCCTTAAGCCCCGGTCCTGTTGATTTTGTTCAAAAATGAAAATGTCAAAAGTGCCCCGATTTCTGCTTTAAACTTTAGGTACTATCCCAAAATGTATCACTAAGGTGACAGAAGTTGATTTCGGAGCATCATTTTTGAACAGGAGCTTCAACCGTTTTGTGGCATATGTAAATTCCTTAAGCCCCGGACCTGTTGATTTTGTTCAAAAATTAAAATTTCAAAAGTGCCCTGATTTCTGCTTTAAACTTTAGGTACTATCCCAAAATGTATCACTAAGGTAACAGAAGTTGATTTCGGAGCATAATTTTTGAACAGGAGCTTCAACCGTTTTGTGGCATATGAGAAATTCCTTAAGCCCTGGACCTGTTGATTTTGTTCAAAAATTTAAATTTTAAAAGTGCCCTGGTTTCTGCTTTAAACTTTAGGTACTATCCCAAAATGTATCACTAAGGTAACAGAAGTTGATTTCGGAGCATAATTTTTGAACAGGAGCTTCAACCGTTTTGTGGCATATGAGAAATTCCCTAAGCCCCGGACCTGTTGATTTTGGTCAAAAATGAAAATTTCAAAAGTTCCCCAATTTCTGCTTTAAACTTTAGGTACTATCCCAAAATGTATCACTAAGGTGACAGAAGTTGATTTTGGAGCATAATTTTTGAACAGGAGCTTCAACCGTTTTGTGGAATATGAGAAATTCCCTAAGCCCCGGACCTGTTGATTTTGTTCAAAAATGAAAATTTCAAAAGTGCCCCGATTTCTGCTTTAAACTTTAGGTACTATCCCAAAATGTATCACTAAGGTGACAAAAGTTGATTTCGTAGCATTATTTTTGAACAGGAGCTTCAACCGTTTTGTGGCATATGTAAATTCCTTAAGCCCCAAACCTGTTGATTTTGGTCAAAAATGAAAATTTCAAAAGTGCCCCGATTTCTGCTTTAAACTTTATGTACTATCCCAAAATGTATCACTAAGGTGACAGAAGTTGATTTCGGAGCATCATTTTTGAACAGGAGCTTCAACCGTTTTGTGGCATATGAGAAATTCCCTAAGCCCCGAACCTGTCAATATTGGTCAAAAATGAAAATTTCAAAAGTGCCCCAAGTTGTGCTTTAAACTTTAGGTACTATCCCAAAATGTATCACTAAGGTGACAGAAGTTGATTTCGGAGCATAATTTTTGAACAGGAGCTTCAACAGTTTTGTGGCATATGAGAAATTCCCTAAGCCCCGGACCTGTCGATTTTGGTCAAAAATGAAAATTTCAAAAGTGCCCCAATTTCTGCTTTAAACTTTACGTACTATCCCAAAATGTATCACTAAGTTGACAGAAGTTGATTTTGGAGCATAATTTTTGAACAGAGCTTCAACCGTTTTGTGGCATATGAGAAATTCCCTAAGCCCCTGACTTGTCGATTTTGGTCAAAAATGAAAATTTCAAAAGTGCCCCGATTTCTGCTTTAAACTTTAGGTACTATCCCAAAATGTATCACTAAGGTGACAGAAGTTGATTTCGGAGCATAATTTTTGAACAGGAGCTTCAACAGTTTTGTGGCATATGAGAAATTCCCTAAGCCCCTGACTTGTCGATTTTGGTCAAAAATGAAAATTTCAAAAGTGCCCCGATTTCTGCTTTAAACTTATGTACTATCCCAAAATGTATCACTAAGGTGACAGAAGTTGATTTCGGAGCATAATTTTTGAACAGGAGCTTCAACATTTTTTTGGCATATGAGAAATTCCCTAAGCCCCGGATCTGTTGATTTTGGTCAAAAATGAAAATTTCAAAAGTGCCCCAATTTCTGCTTTAAACTTTAGGTACTATCCCAAAATGTTTCACTAAGGTGACAGAAGTTGATTTCGGAGCATCATTTTTGAACAGGAGCTTCAACAGTTTTTTGGCATATGAGAAATTCTCTAAGCCCCGGATCTGTTGATTTTGGTCAAAAATGAAAATTTCAAAAGTGCCCCAATTTCTGCTTTAAACATTATGTACTTTCCCAAAATGTATCACTAAGTTGACGGAAGTTGATTTCGGAGCATTATTTTTGAACAGGAGCTTCAACCGTTTTGTGGCATATGTAAATTCCTTAAGCCCCAAACCTGTTGATTTTGGTCAAAAATGAAAATTTCAAAAGTGCCCCGATTTCTGCTTTAAACTTTAGGTACTATCCCAAAATGTATCACTAAGGTGACAGAAGTTGATTTTGGAGCATAATTTTTGAACAGGAGCTTCAACCGTTTTGTGGAATATGAGAAATTCCCTAAGCCCCGGACCTGTTGATTTTGTTCAAAAATGAAAATTTCAAAAGTGCCCCGATTTCTGCTTTAAACTTTATGTACTATCCCAAAATGTATCACTAAGGTGACAGAAGTTGATTTCGGAGCATCATTTTTGAACAGGAGCTTCAACCGTTTTGTGGCATATGAGAAATTCCCTAAGCCCCGAACCTGTCGATTTTGGTCAAAAATGAAAATTTCAAAAGTGCCCCGATTTCTGCTTTAAACTTATGTACTATCCCAAAATGTATCACTAAGGTGACAGAAGTTGATTTCGGAGCATAATTTTTGAACAGGAGCTTCAACATTTTTTTGGCATATGAGAAATTCCCTAAGCCCCGGATCTGTTGATTTTGGTCAAAAATGAAAATTTCAAAAGTGCCCCAATTTCTGCTTTAAACTTTAGGTACTATCCCAAAATGTTTCACTAAGGTGACAGAAGTTGATTTCGGAGCATCATTTTTGAACAGGAGCTTCAACAGTTTTTTGGCATATGAGAAATTCCCTAAGCCCCGGATCTGTTGATTTTGGTCAAAAATGAAAATTTCAAAAGTGCCCCAATTTCTGCTTTAAACATTATGTACTTTCCCAAAATGTATCACTAAGTTGACGGAAGTTGATTTCGGAGCATTATTTTTGAACAGGAGCTTCAACCGTTTTGTGGCATATGAGAAATTCCCTAAGCCCCGGACCTGTTGATTTTGTTCAAAAATGAAAATTTCAAAAGTGCCCCGATTTCTGCTTTAAACTTTAGGTACTATCCCAAAATGTATCACTAAGGTGACAAAAGTTGATTTCGGAGCATTATTTTTGAACAGGAGCTTCAACCGTTTTGTGGCATATGTAAATTCCTTAAGCCCCAAACCTGTTGATTTTGGTCAAAAATGAAAATTTCAAAAGTGCCCCGATTTCTGCTTTAAACTTTATGTACTATCCCAAAATGTATCACTAAGGTGACAGAAGTTGATTTCGGAGCATCATTTTTGAACAGGAGCTTCAACCGTTTTGTGGCATATGAGAAATTCCCTAAGCCCCGAACCTGTCGATTTTGGTCAAAAATGAAAATTTCAAAAGTGCCCCAAGTTGGGCTTTAAACTTTAGGTACTATCCCAAAATGTATCACTAAGGTGACAGAAGTTGATTTTGGAGCATAATTTTTGAACAGGAGCTTCAACCGTTTTGTGGCATATGAGAAATTCCTTAAGCCCCGGACCTGTTGATTTTGTTCAAAAATTAAAATTTCAATAGTGCCCTGATTTCTGCTTTAAACTTTAGGTACTATCCCAAAATGTATCACTAAGGTGACAGAAGTTGATTTTGGAGCATAATTTTTGAACAGGAGCTTCAACCGTTTTGTGGCATATGAGAAATTCCTTAAGCCCCGGACCTGTTGATTTTGTTCAAAAATTTAAATTTTAAAAGTGCCCTGGTTTCTGCTTTAAACTTTAGGTACTATCCCAAAATGTATCACTAAGGTAACAGAAGTTGATTTCGGAGCATAATTTTTGAACAGGAGCTTCAACCGTTTTGTGGCATATAAGAAATTCCCTAAGCCCCGGACCTGTTGATTTTGGTCAAAAATGAAAATTTCAAAAGTTCCCCAATTTCTGCTTTAAACTTTAGGTACTATCCCAAAATGTATCACTAAGGTGACAGAAGTTGATTTTGGAGCATAATTTTTGAACAGGAGCTTCAACCGTTTTGTGGCATATGAGAAATTCCCTAAGCACCGGACCTGTTGATTTTGGTCAAAAATGAAAATTTCAAAAGTTCCCCAATTTCTGCTTTAAACTTTAGGTACTATCCCAAAATGTATCACTCAGGTGACAGAAGTTGATTTCGGAGCATAATTTTTGAACAGGAGCTTCAACAGTTTTGTGACATATGAGAAATTCCCTAAGCCCCTGACTTGTCGATTTTGGTCAAAAATTAAAATTTCAAAAGTGCCCCGATTTCTGCTTTAAACTTATGTACTATCCTAAAATGTATCACTAAGGTGACAGAAGTTGATTTCGGAGCATAATTTTTGAACAGGAGCTTCAACCGTTTTGTGGCATATGTAAATTCCTTAAGCCCCGGACCTGTTGATTTTGGTCAAAAATGAAAATTTCAAAAGTGCCCCGATTTCTGCTTTAAACTTTAGGTACTATCCCAAAATGTATCACTAAGGTGACAGAAGTTGATTTCGGAGCATCATTTTTGAACAGGAGCTTCAACCGTTTTGTGGCATATGAGAAATTCCCTAAGCCCCGGACCTGTTGATTTTGGTCAAAAATGAAAATTTCAAAAGTGCCCCGATTTCTGCTTTAAACTTTAGGTACTATCCCAAAATGTATCACTAAGGTGACAGAAGTTGATTTCGGAGCATAATTTTTGAACAGGAGCTTCAACAGTTTTTTGGCATATGAGAAATTCCCTAAGCCCCTGACTTGTCGATTTTGGTCAAAAATGAAAATTTCAAAAGTGACCCGATTTCAGCTTTAAACTTATGTACTATCCCAAAATGTATCACTAAGGTGACAGAAGTTGATTTCGGAGCATAATTTTTGAAAAGGAGCTTCAACATTTTGTTGGCATATGAGAAATTCCCTAAGCCCCGGATCTGTTGATTTTGGTCAAAAATTAAAATTTCAAAAGTGCCCCAATTTCTGCTTTAAACTTTAGGTACTATCCCAAAATGTTTCACTAAGGTGACAGAAGTTGATTTCGGAGCATCATTTTTGAACAGGAGCTTCAACAGTTTTGTGGCATATGAGAAATTCCCTAAGCCCCGGACTTGTCGATTTTGGTCAAAAATGAAAATTTCAAAAGTGCCCCGATTTCTGCTTTAAACTTTAGGTACTATCCCAAAATGTATCACTAAGGTGACAAAAGTTGATTTCGGAGCATTATTTTTGAACAGGAGCTTCAACCGTTTTGTGGCATATGTAAATTCCTTAAGCCCCAAACCTGTTGATTTTGGTCAAAAATGAAAATTTCAAAAGTGCCCCGATTTCTGCTTTAAACTTTATGTACTATCCCAAAATGTATCACTAAGGTGACAGAAGTTGATTTCGGAGCATCATTTTTGAACAGGAGCTTCAACCGTTTTGTGTCATATGAGAAATTCCCTAAGCCCCGAACCTGTCGATTTTGGTCAAAAATGAAAATTTCAAAAGTGCCCCAAGTTGTGCTTTAAACTTTAGGTACTATCCCAAAATGTATCACTAATGTGACAGAAGTTGATTTTGGAGCATAATTTTTGAACAGGAGCTTCAACCGTTTTGTGGCATATGAGAAATTCCTTAAGCCCCGGACCTGTTGATTTTGTTCAAAATTGAAAATTTCAAAAGTGCCCCGATTTCTGCTTTAAACTTTAGGTACTATCCCAAAATGTATCACTAAGGTGACAGAAGTTGATTTCGGAGCATCATTTTTGAACAGGAGCTTCAACCGTTTTGTGGCATATGTAAATTCCTTAAGCCCCGGACCTGTTGATTTTGTTCAAAAATTAAAATTTCAAAAGTGCCCTGATTTCTGCTTTAAACTTTAGGTACTATCCCAAAATGTATCACTAAGGTAACAGAAGTTGATTTCGGAGCATAATTTTTGAACAGGAGCTTCAACCGTTTTGTGGCATATGAGAAATTCCTTAAGCCCTGGACCTGTTGATTTTGTTCAAAAATTTAAATTTTAAAAGTGCCCTGGTTTCTGCTTTAAACTTTAGGTACTATCCCAAAATGTATCACTAAGGTAACAGAAGTTGATTTCGGAGCATAATTTTTGAACAGGAGCTTCAACCGTTTTGTGGCATATGAGAAATTCCCTAAGCCCCGGACCTGTTGATTTTGGTCAAAAATGAAAATTTCAAAAGTTCCCCAATTTCTGCTTTAAACTTTAGGTACTATCCCAAAATGTATAACTAAGGTGACAGAAGTTGATTTTGGAGCATAATTTTTGAACAGGAGCTTCAACCGTTTTGTGGAATATGAGAAATTCCCTAAGCCCCGGACCTGTTGATTTTGTTCAAAAATGAAAATTTCAAAAGTGCCCCGATTTCTGCTTTAAACTTTAGGTACTATCCCAAAATGTATCACTAAGGTGACAAAAGTTGATTTCGGAGCATTATTTTTGAACAGGAGCTTCAACCGTTTTGTGGCATATGTAAATTCCTTAAGCCCCAAACCTGTTGATTTTGGTCAAAAATGAAAATTTCAAAAGTGCCCCGATTTCTGCTTTAAACTTTATGTACTATCCCAAAATGTATCACTAAGGTGACAGAAGTTGATTTCGGAGCATCATTTTTGAACAGGAGCTTCAACCGTTTTGTGGCATATGAGAAATTCCCTAAGCCCCGAACCTGTCAATTTTGGTCAAAAATGAAAATTTCAAAAGTGCCCCAAGTTGTGCTTTAAACTTTAGGTACTATCCCAAAATGTATCACTAAGGTGACAGAAGTTGATTTTGGAGCATAATTTTTGAACAGGAGCTTCAACCGTTTTGTGGCATATGAGAAATTCCTTAAGCCCCGGACCTGTTGATTTTGTTCAAAAATTAAAATTTCAAAAGTGCCCTGATTTCTGCTTTAAACTTTAGGTACTATCCCAAAATGTATCACTAAGGTGACAGAAGCTGATTTTGGAGCATAATTTTTGAACAGGAGCTTCAACCGTTTTGTGGCATATGAGAAATTCCTTAAGCCCCGGACCTGTTGATTTTGTTCAAAAATTTAAATTTTAAAAGTGCCCTGGTTTCTGCTTTAAACTTTAGGTACTATCCCAAAATGTATCACTAAGGTAACAGAAGTTGATTTCGGAGCATAATTTTTGAACAGGAGCTTCAACCGTTTTGTGGCATATGAGAAATTCCCTAAGCCCCGGACCTGTTGATTTTGGTCAAAAATGAAAATTTCAAAAGTTCCCCAATTTCTGCTTTAAACTTTAGGTACTATCCCAAAATGTATCACTAAGGTGACAGAAGTTGATTTTGGAGCATAATTTTTGAACAGGAGCTTCAACCGTTTTGTGGCATATGAGAAATTCCCTAAGCCCCGGACCTGTTGATTTTGGTCAAAAATGAAAATTTCAAAAGTTCCCCAATTTCTGCTTTAAACTTTAGGTACTATCCCAAAATGTATCACTCAGGTGACAGAAGTTGATTTCGGAGCATAATTTTTGAACAGGAGCTTCAACAGTTTTGTGACATATGAGAAATTCCCTAAGCCCCTGACTTGTCGATTTTGGTCAAAAATTAAAATTTCAAAAGTGCCCCGATTTCTGCTTTAAACTTATGTACTATCCCAAAATGTATCACTAAGGTGACAGAAGTTGATTTCGGAGCATAATTTTTGAACAGGAGCTTCAACCGTTTTGTGGCATATGTAAATTCCTTAAGCCCCGGACCTGTTGATTTTGGTCAAAAATGAAAATTTCAAAAGTGCCCCGATTTCTGCTTTAAACTTTAGGTACTATCCCAAAATGTATCACTAAGGTGACAGAAGTTGATTTCGGAGCATCATTTTTGAACAGGAGCTTCAACCGTTTTGTGGCATATGAGAAATTCCCTAAGCCCCGGACCTGTTGATTTTGGTCAAAAATGAAAATTTCAAAAGTGCCCCGATTTCTGCTTTAAACTTTAGGTACTATCCCAAAATGTATCACTAAGGTGACAGAAGTTGATTTCGGAGCATCATTTTTGAACAGGAGCTTCAACAGTTTTGTGGCATATGAGAAATTCCCTAAGCCCCGGACCTGTCGATTTTGGTCAAAAATGAAAATTTCAAAAGTGCCCCAATTTCTGCTTTAAACTTTACGTACTATCCCAAAATGTATCACTAAGTTGACAGAAGTTGATTTTGGAGCATAATTTTTGAACAGAGCTTCAACCGTTTTGTGGCATATGAGAAATTCCCTAAGCCCCGGACCTGTTGATTTTGGTCAAAAATGAAAATTTCAAAAGTGCCCCGATTTCTGCTTTAAACTTTAGGTACTATCCCAAAATGTATCACTAAGGTGACAGAAGTTGATTTCGGAGCATAATTTTTGAACAGGAGCTTCAACAGTTTTTTGGCATATGAGAAATTCCCTAAGCCCCTGACTTGTCGATTTTGGTCAAAAATGAAAATTTCAAAAGTGCCCCGATTTCAGCTTTAAACTTATGTACAATCCCAAAATGTATCACTAAGGTGACAGAAGTTGATTTCGGAGCATAATTTTTGAACAGGAGCTTCAACATTTTGTTGGCATATGAGAAATTCCCTAAGCCCCGGATCTGTTGATTTTGGTCAAAAATTAAAATTTCAAAAGTGCCCCAATTTCTGCTTTAAACTTTAGGTACTATCCCAAAATTTTTCACTAAGGTGACAGAAGTTGATTTCGGAGCATCATTTTTGAACAGGAGCTTCAACAGTTTTGTGGCATATGAGAAATTCCCTAAGCCCCGGACTTGTCGATTTTGGTCAAAAATGAAAATTTCAAAAGTGCCCCGATTTCTGCTTTAAACTTTAGGTACTATCCCAAAATGTATCACTAAGGTGACAAAAGTTGATTTCGGAGCATTATTTTTGAACAGGAGCTTCAACCGTTTTGTGGAATATGTAAATTCCTTAAGCCCCAAACCTGTTGATTTTGGTCAAAAATGAAAATTTCAAAAGTGCCCCGATTTCTGCTTTAAACTTTATGTACTATCCCAAAATGTATCACTAAGGTGACAGAAGTTGATTTCGGAGCATCATTTTTGAACAGGAGCTTCAACCGTTATGTGGCATATGAGAAATTCCCTAAGCCCCGAACCTGTCGATTTTGGTCAAAAATGAAAATTTCAAAAGTGCCCCAAGTTGTGCTTTAAACTTTAGGTACTATCCCAAAATGTATCACTAATGTGACAGAAGTTGATTTTGGAGCATAATTTTTGAACAGGAGCTTCAACCGTTTTGTGGCATATGAGAAATTCCTTAAGCCCCGGACCTGTTGATTTTGTTCAAAAATTAAAATTTCAAAAGTGCCCTGATTTCTGCTTTAAACTTTAGGTACTATCCCAAAATGTATCACTAAGGTAACAGAAGTTGATTTCGGAGCATAATTTTTGAACAGGAGCTTCAACCGTTTTGTGGCATATGAGAAATTCCTTAAGCCCCGGTCCTGTTGATTTTGTTCAAAAATGAAAATTTCAAAAGTGCCCCGATTTCTGCTTTAAACTTTAGGTACTGTCCCAAAATGTATCACTAAGGTGACAGAAGTTGATTTCGGAGCATCATTTTTGAACAGGAGCTTCAACCGTTTTGTGGCATATGTAAATTCCTTAAGCCCCGGACCTGTTGATTTTGTTCAAAAATTAAAATTTCAAAAGTGCCCTGATTTCTGCTTTAAACTTTAGGTACTATCCCAAAATGTATCACTAAGGTGACAGAAGTTGATTTTGGAGCATAATTTTTGAACAGGAGCTTCAACCGTTTTGTGGCATATGAGAAATTCCTTAAGCCCCGGACCTGTTGATTTTGTTCAAAAATTTAAATTTTAAAAGTGCACTGGTTTCTGCTTTAAACTTTAGGTACTATCCCAAAATGTATCACTAAGGTAACAGAAGTTGATTTCGGAGCATAATTTTTGAACAGGAGCTTCAACAGTGTTGTGACATATGAGAAATTCCCTAAGCCCCTGACTTGTCGATTTTGGTCAAAAATTAAAATTTCAAAAGTGCCCCGATTTCTGCTTTAAACTTATGTACTATCCCAAAATGTATCACTAAGGTGACAGAAGTTGATTTCGGAGCATCATTTTTGAACAGGAGCTTCAACCGTTTTGTGGCATATGAGAAATTCCCTAAGCCCCGGACCTGTTGATTTTGGTCAAAAATGAAAATTTCAAAAGTGCCCCGATTTCTGCTTTAAACTTTAGGTACTATCCCAAAATGTATCACTAAGGTGACAGAAGTTGATTTCGGAGCATCATTTTTGAACAGGAGCTTCAACCGTTTTGTGGCATATGTAAATTCCTTAAGCCCCGGACCTGTTGATTTTGTTCAAAAATTAAAATTTCAAAAGTGCCCTGATTTCTGCTTTAAACTTTAGGTACTATCCCAAAATGTATCACTAAGGTAACAGAAGTTGATTTCGGAGCATAATTTTTGAACAGGAGCTTCAACCGTTTTGTGTCATATGAGAAATTCCCTAAGCCCCGAACCTGTCGATTTTGGTCAAAAATGAAAATTTCAAAAGTGCCCCAAGTTGTGCTTTAAACTTTAGGTACTATCCCAAAATGTATCACTAATGTGACAGAAGTTGATTTTGGAGCATAATTTTTGAACAGGAGCTTCAACCGTTTTGTGGCATATGAGAAATTCCTTAAGCCCCGGACCTGTTGATTTTGTTCAAAATTGAAAATTTCAAAAGTGCCCCGATTTCTGCTTTAAACTTTAGGTACTATCCCAAAATGTATCACTAAGGTGACAGAAGTTGATTTCGGAGCATCATTTTTGAACAGGAGCTTCAACCGTTTTGTGGCATATGTAAATTCCTTAAGCCCCGGACCTGTTGATTTTGTTCAAAAATTAAAATTTCAAAAGTGCCCTGATTTCTGCTTTAAACTTTAGGTACTATCCCAAAATGTATCACTAAGGTAACAGAAGTTGATTTCGGAGCATAATTTTTGAACAGGAGCTTCAACCGTTTTGTGGCATATGAGAAATTCCTTAAGCCCTGGACCTGTTGATTTTGTTCAAAAATTTAAATTTTAAAAGTGCCCTGGTTTCTGCTTTAAACTTTAGGTACTATCCCAAAATGTATCACTAAGGTAACAGAAGTTGATTTCGGAGCATAATTTTTGAACAGGAGCTTCAACCGTTTTGTGGCATATGAGAAATTCCCTAAGCCCCGGACCTGTTGATTTTGGTCAAAAATGAAAATTTCAAAAGTTCCCCAATTTCTGCTTTAAACTTTAGGTACTATCCCAAAATGTATAACTAAGGTGACAGAAGTTGATTTTGGAGCATAATTTTTGAACAGGAGCTTCAACCGTTTTGTGGAATATGAGAAATTCCCTAAGCCCCGGACCTGTTGATTTTGTTCAAAAATGAAAATTTCAAAAGTGCCCCGATTTCTGCTTTAAACTTTAGGTACTATCCCAAAATGTATCACTAAGGTGACAAAAGTTGATTTCGGAGCATTATTTTTGAACAGGAGCTTCAACCGTTTTGTGGCATATGTAAATTCCTTAAGCCCCAAACCTGTTGATTTTGGTCAAAAATGAAAATTTCAAAAGTGCCCCGATTTCTGCTTTAAACTTTATGTACTATCCCAAAATGTATCACTAAGGTGACAGAAGTTGATTTCGGAGCATCATTTTTGAACAGGAGCTTCAACCGTTTTGTGGCATATGAGAAATTCCCTAAGCCCCGAACCTGTCAATTTTGGTCAAAAATGAAAATTTCAAAAGTGCCCCAAGTTGTGCTTTAAACTTTAGGTACTATCCCAAAATGTATCACTAAGGTGACAGAAGTTGATTTTGGAGCATAATTTTTGAACAGGAGCTTCAACCGTTTTGTGGCATATGAGAAATTCCTTAAGCCCCGGACCTGTTGATTTTGTTCAAAAATTAAAATTTCAAAAGTGCCCTGATTTCTGCTTTAAACTTTAGGTACTATCCCAAAATGTATCACTAAGGTGACAGAAGCTGATTTTGGAGCATAATTTTTGAACAGGAGCTTCAACCGTTTTGTGGCATATGAGAAATTCCTTAAGCCCCGGACCTGTTGATTTTGTTCAAAAATTTAAATTTTAAAAGTGCCCTGGTTTCTGCTTTAAACTTTAGGTACTATCCCAAAATGTATCACTAAGGTAACAGAAGTTGATTTCGGAGCATAATTTTTGAACAGGAGCTTCAACCGTTTTGTGGCATATGAGAAATTCCCTAAGCCCCGGACCTGTTGATTTTGGTCAAAAATGAAAATTTCAAAAGTTCCCCAATTTCTGCTTTAAACTTTAGGTACTATCCCAAAATGTATCACTAAGGTGACAGAAGTTGATTTTGGAGCATAATTTTTGAACAGGAGCTTCAACCGTTTTGTGGCATATGAGAAATTCCCTAAGCCCCGGACCTGTTGATTTTGGTCAAAAATGAAAATTTCAAAAGTTCCCCAATTTCTGCTTTAAACTTTAGGTACTATCCCAAAATGTATCACTCAGGTGACAGAAGTTGATTTCGGAGCATAATTTTTGAACAGGAGCTTCAACAGTTTTGTGACATATGAGAAATTCCCTAAGCCCCTGACTTGTCGATTTTGGTCAAAAATTAAAATTTCAAAAGTGCCCCGATTTCTGCTTTAAACTTATGTACTATCCCAAAATGTATCACTAAGGTGACAGAAGTTGATTTCGGAGCATAATTTTTGAACAGGAGCTTCAACCGTTTTGTGGCATATGTAAATTCCTTAAGCCCCGGACCTGTTGATTTTGGTCAAAAATGAAAATTTCAAAAGTGCCCCGATTTCTGCTTTAAACTTTAGGTACTATCCCAAAATGTATCACTAAGGTGACAGAAGTTGATTTCGGAGCATCATTTTTGAACAGGAGCTTCAACCGTTTTGTGGCATATGAGAAATTCCCTAAGCCCCGGACCTGTTGATTTTGGTCAAAAATGAAAATTTCAAAAGTGCCCCGATTTCTGCTTTAAACTTTAGGTACTATCCCAAAATGTATCACTAAGGTGACAGAAGTTGATTTCGGAGCATCATTTTTGAACAGGAGCTTCAACAGTTTTGTGGCATATGAGAAATTCCCTAAGCCCCGGACCTGTCGATTTTGGTCAAAAATGAAAATTTCAAAAGTGCCCCAATTTCTGCTTTAAACTTTACGTACTATCCCAAAATGTATCACTAAGTTGACAGAAGTTGATTTTGGAGCATAATTTTTGAACAGAGCTTCAACCGTTTTGTGGCATATGAGAAATTCCCTAAGCCCCGGACCTGTTGATTTTGGTCAAAAATGAAAATTTCAAAAGTGCCCCGATTTCTGCTTTAAACTTTAGGTACTATCCCAAAATGTATCACTAAGGTGACAGAAGTTGATTTCGGAGCATAATTTTTGAACAGGAGCTTCAACAGTTTTTTGGCATATGAGAAATTCCCTAAGCCCCTGACTTGTCGATTTTGGTCAAAAATGAAAATTTCAAAAGTGCCCCGATTTCAGCTTTAAACTTATGTACAATCCCAAAATGTATCACTAAGGTGACAGAAGTTGATTTCGGAGCATAATTTTTGAACAGGAGCTTCAACATTTTGTTGGCATATGAGAAATTCCCTAAGCCCCGGATCTGTTGATTTTGGTCAAAAATTAAAATTTCAAAAGTGCCCCAATTTCTGCTTTAAACTTTAGGTACTATCCCAAAATTTTTCACTAAGGTGACAGAAGTTGATTTCGGAGCATCATTTTTGAACAGGAGCTTCAACAGTTTTGTGGCATATGAGAAATTCCCTAAGCCCCGGACTTGTCGATTTTGGTCAAAAATGAAAATTTCAAAAGTGCCCCGATTTCTGCTTTAAACTTTAGGTACTATCCCAAAATGTATCACTAAGGTGACAAAAGTTGATTTCGGAGCATTATTTTTGAACAGGAGCTTCAACCGTTTTGTGGAATATGTAAATTCCTTAAGCCCCAAACCTGTTGATTTTGGTCAAAAATGAAAATTTCAAAAGTGCCCCGATTTCTGCTTTAAACTTTATGTACTATCCCAAAATGTATCACTAAGGTGACAGAAGTTGATTTCGGAGCATCATTTTTGAACAGGAGCTTCAACCGTTATGTGGCATATGAGAAATTCCCTAAGCCCCGAACCTGTCGATTTTGGTCAAAAATGAAAATTTCAAAAGTGCCCCAAGTTGTGCTTTAAACTTTAGGTACTATCCCAAAATGTATCACTAATGTGACAGAAGTTGATTTTGGAGCATAATTTTTGAACAGGAGCTTCAACCGTTTTGTGGCATATGAGAAATTCCTTAAGCCCCGGACCTGTTGATTTTGTTCAAAAATTAAAATTTCAAAAGTGCCCTGATTTCTGCTTTAAACTTTAGGTACTATCCCAAAATGTATCACTAAGGTAACAGAAGTTGATTTCGGAGCATAATTTTTGAACAGGAGCTTCAACCGTTTTGTGGCATATGAGAAATTCCTTAAGCCCCGGTCCTGTTGATTTTGTTCAAAAATGAAAATTTCAAAAGTGCCCCGATTTCTGCTTTAAACTTTAGGTACTGTCCCAAAATGTATCACTAAGGTGACAGAAGTTGATTTCGGAGCATCATTTTTGAACAGGAGCTTCAACCGTTTTGTGGCATATGTAAATTCCTTAAGCCCCGGACCTGTTGATTTTGTTCAAAAATTAAAATTTCAAAAGTGCCCTGATTTCTGCTTTAAACTTTAGGTACTATCCCAAAATGTATCACTAAGGTGACAGAAGTTGATTTTGGAGCATAATTTTTGAACAGGAGCTTCAACCGTTTTGTGGCATATGAGAAATTCCTTAAGCCCCGGACCTGTTGATTTTGTTCAAAAATTTAAATTTTAAAAGTGCACTGGTTTCTGCTTTAAACTTTAGGTACTATCCCAAAATGTATCACTAAGGTAACAGAAGTTGATTTCGGAGCATAATTTTTGAACAGGAGCTTCAACAGTGTTGTGACATATGAGAAATTCCCTAAGCCCCTGACTTGTCGATTTTGGTCAAAAATTAAAATTTCAAAAGTGCCCCGATTTCTGCTTTAAACTTATGTACTATCCCAAAATGTATCACTAAGGTGACAGAAGTTGATTTCGGAGCATCATTTTTGAACAGGAGCTTCAACCGTTTTGTGGCATATGAGAAATTCCCTAAGCCCCGGACCTGTTGATTTTGGTCAAAAATGAAAATTTCAAAAGTGCCCCGATTTCTGCTTTAAACTTTAGGTACTATCCCAAAATGTATCACTAAGGTGACAGAAGTTGATTTCGGAGCATCATTTTTGAACAGGAGCTTCAACCGTTTTGTGGCATATGTAAATTCCTTAAGCCCCGGACCTGTTGATTTTGTTCAAAAATTAAAATTTCAAAAGTGCCCTGATTTCTGCTTTAAACTTTAGGTACTATCCCAAAATGTATCACTAAGGTAACAGAAGTTGATTTCGGAGCATAATTTTTGAACAGGAGCTTCAACCGTTTTGTGGCATATGAGAAATTCCTTAAGCCCTGGACCTGTTGATTTTGTTCAAAAATTTAAATTTTAAAAGTGCCCTGGTTTCTGCTTTAAACTTTAGGTACTATCCCAAAATGTATCACTAAGGTAACAGAAGTTGATTTCGGAGCATAATTTTTGAACAGGAGCTTCAACCGTTTTGTGGCATATGAGAAATTCCCTAAGCCCCGGACCTGTTGATTTTGGTCAAAAATGAAAATTTCAAAAGTTCCCCAATTTCTGCTTTAAACTTTAGGTACTATCCCAAAATGTATAACTAAGGTGACAGAAGTTGATTTTGGAGCATAATTTTTGAACAGGAGCTTCAACCGTTTTGTGGAATATGAGAAATTCCCTAAGCCCCGGACCTGTTGATTTTGTTCAAAAATGAAAATTTCAAAAGTGCCCCGATTTCTGCTTTAAACTTTAGGTACTATCCCAAAATGTATCACTAAGGTGACAAAAGTTGATTTCGGAGCATTATTTTTGAACAGGAGCTTCAACCGTTTTGTGGCATATGTAAATTCCTTAAGCCCCAAACCTGTTGATTTTGGTCAAAAATGAAAATTTCAAAAGTGCCCCGATTTCTGCTTTAAACTTTATGTACTATCCCAAAATGTATCACTAAGGTGACAGAAGTTGATTTCGGAGCATCATTTTTGAACAGGAGCTTCAACCGTTTTGTGGCATATGAGAAATTCCCTAAGCCCCGAACCTGTCAATTTTGGTCAAAAATGAAAATTTCAAAAGTGCCCCAAGTTGTGCTTTAAACTTTAGGTACTATCCCAAAATGTATCACTAAGGTGACAGAAGTTGATTTTGGAGCATAATTTTTGAACAGGAGCTTCAACCGTTTTGTGGCATATGAGAAATTCCTTAAGCCCCGGACCTGTTGATTTTGTTCAAAAATTAAAATTTCAAAAGTGCCCTGATTTCTGCTTTAAACTTTAGGTACTATCCCAAAATGTATCACTAAGGTGACAGAAGCTGATTTTGGAGCATAATTTTTGAACAGGAGCTTCAACCGTTTTGTGGCATATGAGAAATTCCTTAAGCCCCGGACCTGTTGATTTTGTTCAAAAATTTAAATTTTAAAAGTGCCCTGGTTTCTGCTTTAAACTTTAGGTACTATCCCAAAATGTATCACTAAGGTAACAGAAGTTGATTTCGGAGCATAATTTTTGAACAGGAGCTTCAACCGTTTTGTGGCATATGAGAAATTCCCTAAGCCCCGGACCTGTTGATTTTGGTCAAAAATGAAAATTTCAAAAGTTCCCCAATTTCTGCTTTAAACTTTAGGTACTATCCCAAAATGTATCACTAAGGTGACAGAAGTTGATTTTGGAGCATAATTTTTGAACAGGAGCTTCAACCGTTTTGTGGCATATGAGAAATTCCCTAAGCCCCGGACCTGTTGATTTTGGTCAAAAATGAAAATTTCAAAAGTTCCCCAATTTCTGCTTTAAACTTTAGGTACTATCCCAAAATGTATCACTCAGGTGACAGAAGTTGATTTCGGAGCATAATTTTTGAACAGGAGCTTCAACAGTTTTGTGACATATGAGAAATTCCCTAAGCCCCTGACTTGTCGATTTTGGTCAAAAATTAAAATTTCAAAAGTGCCCCGATTTCTGCTTTAAACTTATGTACTATCCCAAAATGTATCACTAAGGTGACAGAAGTTGATTTCGGAGCATAATTTTTGAACAGGAGCTTCAACCGTTTTGTGGCATATGTAAATTCCTTAAGCCCCGGACCTGTTGATTTTGGTCAAAAATGAAAATTTCAAAAGTGCCCCGATTTCTGCTTTAAACTTTAGGTACTATCCCAAAATGTATCACTAAGGTGACAGAAGTTGATTTCGGAGCATCATTTTTGAACAGGAGCTTCAACCGTTTTGTGGCATATGAGAAATTCCCTAAGCCCCGGACCTGTTGATTTTGGTCAAAAATGAAAATTTCAAAAGTGCCCCGATTTCTGCTTTAAACTTTAGGTACTATCCCAAAATGTATCACTAAGGTGACAGAAGTTGATTTCGGAGCATCATTTTTGAACAGGAGCTTCAACAGTTTTGTGGCATATGAGAAATTCCCTAAGCCCCGGACCTGTCGATTTTGGTCAAAAATGAAAATTTCAAAAGTGCCCCAATTTCTGCTTTAAACTTTACGTACTATCCCAAAATGTATCACTAAGTTGACAGAAGTTGATTTTGGAGCATAATTTTTGAACAGAGCTTCAACCGTTTTGTGGCATATGAGAAATTCCCTAAGCCCCGGACCTGTTGATTTTGGTCAAAAATGAAAATTTCAAAAGTGCCCCGATTTCTGCTTTAAACTTTAGGTACTATCCCAAAATGTATCACTAAGGTGACAGAAGTTGATTTCGGAGCATAATTTTTGAACAGGAGCTTCAACAGTTTTTTGGCATATGAGAAATTCCCTAAGCCCCTGACTTGTCGATTTTGGTCAAAAATGAAAATTTCAAAAGTGCCCCGATTTCAGCTTTAAACTTATGTACAATCCCAAAATGTATCACTAAGGTGACAGAAGTTGATTTCGGAGCATAATTTTTGAACAGGAGCTTCAACATTTTGTTGGCATATGAGAAATTCCCTAAGCCCCGGATCTGTTGATTTTGGTCAAAAATTAAAATTTCAAAAGTGCCCCAATTTCTGCTTTAAACTTTAGGTACTATCCCAAAATTTTTCACTAAGGTGACAGAAGTTGATTTCGGAGCATCATTTTTGAACAGGAGCTTCAACAGTTTTGTGGCATATGAGAAATTCCCTAAGCCCCGGACTTGTCGATTTTGGTCAAAAATGAAAATTTCAAAAGTGCCCCGATTTCTGCTTTAAACTTTAGGTACTATCCCAAAATGTATCACTAAGGTGACAAAAGTTGATTTCGGAGCATTATTTTTGAACAGGAGCTTCAACCGTTTTGTGGAATATGTAAATTCCTTAAGCCCCAAACCTGTTGATTTTGGTCAAAAATGAAAATTTCAAAAGTGCCCCGATTTCTGCTTTAAACTTTATGTACTATCCCAAAATGTATCACTAAGGTGACAGAAGTTGATTTCGGAGCATCATTTTTGAACAGGAGCTTCAACCGTTATGTGGCATATGAGAAATTCCCTAAGCCCCGAACCTGTCGATTTTGGTCAAAAATGAAAATTTCAAAAGTGCCCCAAGTTGTGCTTTAAACTTTAGGTACTATCCCAAAATGTATCACTAATGTGACAGAAGTTGATTTTGGAGCATAATTTTTGAACAGGAGCTTCAACCGTTTTGTGGCATATGAGAAATTCCTTAAGCCCCGGACCTGTTGATTTTGTTCAAAAATTAAAATTTCAAAAGTGCCCTGATTTCTGCTTTAAACTTTAGGTACTATCCCAAAATGTATCACTAAGGTAACAGAAGTTGATTTCGGAGCATAATTTTTGAACAGGAGCTTCAACCGTTTTGTGGCATATGAGAAATTCCTTAAGCCCCGGTCCTGTTGATTTTGTTCAAAAATGAAAATTTCAAAAGTGCCCCGATTTCTGCTTTAAACTTTAGGTACTGTCCCAAAATGTATCACTAAGGTGACAGAAGTTGATTTCGGAGCATCATTTTTGAACAGGAGCTTCAACCGTTTTGTGGCATATGTAAATTCCTTAAGCCCCGGACCTGTTGATTTTGTTCAAAAATTAAAATTTCAAAAGTGCCCTGATTTCTGCTTTAAACTTTAGGTACTATCCCAAAATGTATCACTAAGGTGACAGAAGTTGATTTTGGAGCATAATTTTTGAACAGGAGCTTCAACCGTTTTGTGGCATATGAGAAATTCCTTAAGCCCCGGACCTGTTGATTTTGTTCAAAAATTTAAATTTTAAAAGTGCACTGGTTTCTGCTTTAAACTTTAGGTACTATCCCAAAATGTATCACTAAGGTAACAGAAGTTGATTTCGGAGCATAATTTTTGAACAGGAGCTTCAACAGTGTTGTGACATATGAGAAATTCCCTAAGCCCCTGACTTGTCGATTTTGGTCAAAAATTAAAATTTCAAAAGTGCCCCGATTTCTGCTTTAAACTTATGTACTATCCCAAAATGTATCACTAAGGTGACAGAAGTTGATTTCGGAGCATCATTTTTGAACAGGAGCTTCAACCGTTTTGTGGCATATGAGAAATTCCCTAAGCCCCGGACCTGTTGATTTTGGTCAAAAATGAAAATTTCAAAAGTGCCCCGATTTCTGCTTTAAACTTTAGGTACTATCCCAAAATGTATCACTAAGGTGACAGAAGTTGATTTCGGAGCATAATTTTTGAACAGAGCTTCAACCGTTTTGTGGCATATGAGAAATTCCCTAAGCCCCGTTCCTGTTGATTTTGGTCAAAAATGAAAATTTCAAAAGTGCCCCGATTTCTGCTTTAAACTTTAGGTACTATCCCAAAATGTATCACTAAGGTGACAGAAGTTGATTTCGGAGCATAATTTTTGAACAGGAGCTTCAACAGTTTTGTGGCATATGAGAAATTCCCTAAGCCCCTGACTTGTCGATTTTGGTCAAAAATGAAAATTTCAAAAGTGCCCCGATTTCTGCTTTAAACTTATGTACTATCCCAAAATGTATCACTAAGGTGACAGAAGTTGATTTCGGAGCATAATTTTTGAACAGGAGCTTCAACATTTTGTTGGCATATGAGAAATTCCCTAAGCCCCGGATCTGTTGATTTTGGTCAAAAATTAAAATTTCAAAAGTGCCCCAATTTCTGCTTTAAACTTTAGGTACTATCCCAAAATGTTTCACTAAGGTGACAGAAGTTGATTTCGGAGCATCATTTTTGAACAGGAGCTTCAACAGTTTTGTGGCATATGAGAAATTCCCTAAGCCCCGGACTTGTCGATTTTGGTCAAAAATGAAAATTTCAAAAGTGCCCCGATTTCTGCTTTAAACTTTAGGTACTATCCCAAAATGTATCACTAAGGTGACAAAAGTTGATTTCGGAGCATTATTTTTGAACAGGAGCTTCAACCGTTTTGTGGCATATGTAAATTCCTTAAGCCCCAAACCTGTTGATTTTGGTCAAAAATGAAAATTTCAAAAGTGCCCCGATTTCTGCTTTAAACTTTATGTACTATCCCAAAATGTATCACTAAGGTGACAGAAGTTGATTTCGGAGCATCATTTTTGAACAGGAGCTTCAACCGTTTTGTGGCATATGAGAAATTCCCTAAGCCCCGAACCTGTTGATTTTGGTCAAAAATGAAAATTTCAAAAGTGCCCCAAGTTGTGCTTTAAACTTTAGGTACTATCCCAAAATGTATCACTAATGTGACAGAAGTTGATTTTGGAGCATAATTTTTGAACAGGAGCTTCAACCGTTTTGTGGCATATGAGAAATTCCTTAAGCCCCGGACCTGTTGATTTTGTTCAAATATTAAAATTTCAAAAGTGCCCTGATTTCTGCTTTAAACTTTAGGTACTATCCCAAAATGTATCACTAAGGTAACAGAAGTTGATTTCGGAGCATAATTTTTGAACAGGAGCTTCAACCGTTTTGTGGCATATGAGAAATTCCTTAAGCCCCGGTCCTGTTGATTTTGTTCAAAAATGAAAATTTCAAAAGTGCCCCGATTTCTGCTTTAAACTTTAGGTACTATCCCAAAATGTATCACTAAGGTGACAGAAGTTGATTTCGGAGCATCATTTTTGAACAGGAGCTTCAACCGTTTTGTGGCATATGTAAATTCCTTAAGCCCCGGACCTGTTGATTTTGTTCAAAAATTAAAATTTCAAAAGTGCCCTGATTTCTGCTTTAAACTTTAGGTACTATCCCAAAATGTATCACTAAGGTGACAGAAGTTGATTTTGGAGCATAATTTTTGAACAGGAGCTTCAACCGTTTTGTGGCATATGAGAAATTCTTTAAGCCCCGGACCTGTTGATTTTGTTCAAAATTTAAATTTTAAAAGTGCACTGGTTTCTGCTTTAAACTTTAGGTACTATCCCAAAATGTATCACTAAGGTAACAGAAGTTGATTTCGGAGCATAATTTTTGAACAGGAGCTTCAACAGTGTTGTGACATATGAGAAATTCCCTAAGCCCCTGACTTGTCGATTTTGGTCAAAAATTAAAATTTCAAAAGTGCCCCGATTTCTGCTTTAAACTTATGTACTATCCCAAAATGTATCACTAAGGTGACAGAAGTTGATTTCGGAGCATCATTTTTGAACAGGAGCTTCAACCGTTTTGTGGCATATGAGAAATTCCCTAAGCCCCGGACCTGTTGATTTTGGTCAAAAATGAAAATTTCAAAAGTGCCCCGATTTCTGCTTTAAACTTTAGGTACTATCCCAAAATGTATCACTAAGGTGACAGAAGTTGATTTCGGAGCATAATTTTTGAACAGAGCTTCAACCGTTTTGTGGCATATGAGAAATTCCCTAAGCCCCGGACCTGTTGATTTTGGTCAAAAATGAAAATTTCAAAAGTGTCCCGATTTCTGCTTTAAACTTTAGGTACTATCCCAAAATGTATCACTAAGGTGACAGAAGTTGATTTCGGAGCATAATTTTTGAACAGGAGCTTCAACAGTTTTGTGGCATATGAGAAATTCCCTAAGCCCCTGACTTGTCGATTTTGGTCAAAAATGAAAATTTCAAAAGTGCCCCGATTTCTGCTTTAAACTTATGTACTATCCCAAAATGTATCACTAAGGTGACAGAAGTTGATTTCGGAGCATAATTTTTGAACAGGAGCTTCAACATTTTGTTGGCATATGAGAAATTCCCTAAGCCCCGGATCTGTTGATTTTGGTCAAAAATTAAAATTTCAAAAGTGCCCCAATTTCTGCTTTAAACTTTAGGTACTATCCCAAAATGTTTCACTAAGGTGACAGAAGTTGATTTCGGAGCATCATTTTTGAACAGGAGCTTCAACAGTTTTGTGGCATATGAGAAATTCCCTAAGCCCCGGACTTGTCGATTTTGGTCAAAAATGAAAATTTCAAAAGTGCCCCGATTTCTGCTTTAAACTTTAGGTACTATCCCAAAATGTATCACTAAGGTGACAAAAGTTGATTTCGGAGCATTATTTTTGAACAGGAGCTTCAACCGTTTTGTGGCATATGTAAATTCCTTAAGCCCCAAACCTGTTGATTTTGGTCAAAAATGAAAATTTCAAAAGTGCCCCGATTTCTGCTTTAAACTTTATGTACTATCCCAAAATGTATCACTAAGGTGACAGAAGTTGATTTCGGAGCATCATTTTTGAACAGGAGCTTCAACCGTTTTGTGGCATATGAGAAATTCCCTAAGCCCCGAACCTGTCGATTTTGGTCAAAAATGAAAATTTCAAAAGTGCCCCAAGTTGTGCTTTAAACTTTAGGTACTATCCCAAAATGTATCACTAATGTGACAGAAGTTGATTTTGGAGCATAATTTTTGAACAGGAGCTTCAACCGTTTTGTGGCATATGAGAAATTCCTTAAGCCCCGGACCTGTTGATTTTGTTCAAATATTAAAATTTCAAAAGTGCCCTGATTTCTGCTTTAAACTTTAGGTACTATCCCAAAATGTATCACTAAGGTAACAGAAGTTGATTTCGGAGCATAATTTTTGAACAGGAGCTTCAACCGTTTTGTGGCATATGAGAAATTCCTTAAGCCCCGGTCCTGTTGATTTTGTTCAAAAATGAAAATTTCAAAAGTGCCCCGATTTCTGCTTTAAACTTTAGGTACTATCCCAAAATGTATCACTAAGGTGACAGAAGTTGATTTCGGAGCATCATTTTTGAACAGGAGCTTCAACCGTTTTGTGGCATATGTAAATTCCTTAAGCCCCGGACCTGTTGATTTTGTTCAAAAATTAAAATTTCAAAAGTGCCCTGATTTCTGCTTTAAACTTTAGGTACTATCCCAAAATGTATCACTAAGGTGACAGAAGTTGATTTTGGAGCATAATTTTTGAACAGGAGCTTCAACCGTTTTGTGGCATATGAGAAATTCCTTAAGCCCCGGACCTGTTGATTTTGTTCAAAATTTAAATTTTAAAAGTGCACTGGTTTCTGCTTTAAACTTTAGGTACTATCCCAAAATGTATCACTAAGGTAACAGAAGTTGATTTCGGAGCATAATTTTTGAACAGGAGCTTCAACAGTGTTGTGACATATGAGAAATTCCCTAAGCCCCTGACTTGTCGATTTTGGTCAAAAATTAAAATTTCAAAAGTGCCCCGATTTCTGCTTTAAACTTATGTAATATCCCAAAATGTATCACTAAGGTGACAGAAGTTGATTTCGGAGCATCATTTTTGAACAGGAGCTTCAACCGTTTTGTGGCATATGAGAAATTCCCTAAGCCCCGGACCTGTTGATTTTGGTCAAAAATGAAAATTTCAAAAGTGCCCCGATTTCTGCTTTAAACTTTAGGTACTATCCCAAAATGTATCACTAAGGTGACAGAAGTTGATTTCGGAGCATAATTTTTGAACAGAGCTTCAACCGTTTTGTGGCATATGAGAAATTCCCTAAGCCCCGGACCTGTTGATTTTGGTCAAAAATGAAAATTTCAAAAGTGCCCCGATTTCTGCTTTAAACTTTAGGTACTATCCCAAAATGTATCACTAAGGTGACAGAAGTTGATTTCGGAGCATAATTTTTGAACAGGAGCTTCAACAGTTTTGTGGCATATGAGAAATTCCCTAAGCCCCTGACTTGTCGATTTTGGTCAAAAATGAAAATTTCAAAAGTGCCCCGATTTCTGCTTTAAACTTATGTACTATCCCAAAATGTATCACTAAGGTGACAGAAGTTGATTTCGGAGCATAATTTTTGAACAGGAGCTTCAACATTTTGTTGGCATATGAGAAATTCCCTAAGCCCCGGATCTGTTGATTTTGGTCAAAAATTAAAATTTCAAAAGTGCCCCAATTTCTGCTTTAAACTTTAGGTACTATCCCAAAATGTTTCACTAAGGTGACAGAAGTTGATTTCGGAGCATCATTTTTGAACAGGAGCTTCAACAGTTTTGTGGCATATGAGAAATTCCCTAAGCCCCGGACTTGTCGATTTTGGTCAAAAATGAAAATTTCAAAAGTGCCCCGATTTCTGCTTTAAACTTTAGGTACTATCCCAAAATGTATCACTAAGGTGACAAAAGTTGATTTCGGAGCATTATTTTTGAACAGGAGCTTCAACCGTTTTGTGGCATATGTAAATTCCTTAAGCCCCAAACCTGTTGATTTTGGTCAAAAATGAAAATTTCAAAAGTGCCCCGATTTCTGCTTTAAACTTTATGTACTATCCCAAAATGTATCACTAAGGTGACAGAAGTTGATTTCGGAGCATCATTTTTGAACAGGAGCTTCAACCGTTTTGTGGCATATGAGAAATTCCTTAAGCCCCGGTCCTGTTGATTTTGTTCAAAAATGAAAATTTCAAAAGTGCCCCGATTTCTGCTTTAAACTTTAGGTACTATCCCAAAAGTATCACTAAGGTGACAGAAGTTGATTTCGGAGCATCATTTTTGAACAGGAGCTTCAACCGTTTTGTGGCATATGTAAATTCCTTAGGCCCCGGACCTGTTGATTTTGGTCAAAAATGAAAATTTCAAAAGTGCCCCGATTTCTGCTTTAAACTTTAGGTACTATCCCAAAATGTATCACTAAGGTGACAGAAGTTGATTTCGGAGCATCATTTTTGAACAGGAGCTTCAACAGTTTTGTGGCATATGAGAAATTCCCTAAGCCCCGCACCTGTCGATTTTGTTCAAAAATGAAAATTTCAAAAGTTCCCCAGTTTTTGCTTTAAACTTTAGGTACTATCCCAAAATGTATCACTAAGGTGACAGAAGTTGATTTTGGAGCATAATTTTTGAACAGAGCTTCAACCGTTTTGTGGCATATGAGAAATTCCCTAAGCCCCGGACCTGTTGATTTTGGTCAAAAATGAAAATTTCAAAAGTGCCCCGATTTCTGCTTTAAACTTATGTACTATCCCATAATGTATCACTAAGGTGACAGAAGTTGATTTCGGAGCATAATTTTTGAACAGGAGCTTCAACCGTTTTGTGGCATATGAGAAATTCCTTAAGCCCCGGTCCTGTTGATTTTGTTCAAAAATGAAAATTTCAAAAGTGCCCCGATTTCTGCTTTAAACTTTAGGTACTATCCCAAAATGTATCACTAAGGTGACAGAAGTTGATTTCGGAGCATCATTTTTGAACAGGAGCTTCAACCGTTTTGTGGCATATGTAAATTCCTTAGGCCCCGGACCTGTTGATTTTGGTCAAAAATGAAAATTTCAAAAGTGCCCCGATTTCTGCTTTAAACTTTAGGTACTATCCCAAAATGTATCACTAAGGTGACAGAAGTTGATTTCGGAGCATCATTTTTGAACAGGAGCTTCAACAGTTTTGTGGCATATGAGAAATTCCCTAAGCCCCGGACCTGTTGATTTTGGTCAAAAATGAAAATTTCAAAAGTGCCCCGATTTCTGCTTTAAACTTATGTACTATCCCAAAATGTATCACTAAGGTGACAGAAGTTGATTTCGGAGCATAATTTTTGAACAGGAGCTTCAACCGTTTTGTGGCATATGTAAATTCCTTAAGCCCCGGACCTGTTGATTTTGGTCAAAAATGAAAATTTCAAAAGTGCCCCGATTTCTGCTTTAAACTTTAGGTACTATCCCAAAATGTATCACTAAGGTGACAGAAGTTGATTTCGGAGCATCATTTTTGAACAGGAGCTTCAACCGTTTTGTGGCATATGAGAAATTCCCTAAGCCCCGGACCTGTTGATTTTGTTCAAAAATGAAAATTTCAAAAGTGCCCCGATTTCTGCTTTAAACTTTAGGTACTCTCCCAAAATGTATCACTAAGGTGACAGAAGTTGATTTCGGAGCATAATTTTTGAACAGGAGCTTCAACAGTTTTGTGGCATATGAGAAATTCCCTAAGCCCCGGACCTGTCGATTTTGGTCAAAAATGAAAATTTCAAAAGTGCCCCAATTTCTGCTTTAAACTTTACGTACTATCCCAAAATGTATCACTAAGGTGACAGAAGTTGATTTCGGAGCATCATTTTTGAACAGGAGCTTCAACCGTTTTGTGGCATATGAGAAATTCCTTAAGCCCCAGTCCTGTTGATTTTGTTCAAAAATGAAAATTTCAAAAGTGCCCCGATTTCTGCTTTAAACTTTAGGTACTATCCCAAAATGTATCACTAAGGTGACAGAAGTTGATTTCGGAGCATCATTTTTGAACAGGAGCTTCAACCGTTTTGTGGCATATGTAAATTCCTTAGGCCCCGGACCTGTTGATTTTGGTCAAAAATGAAAATTTCAAAAGTGCCCCGATTTCTGCTTTAAACTTTAGGTACTATCCCAAAATGTATCACTAAGGTGACAGAAGTTGATTTCGGAGCATCATTTTTGAACAGGAGCTTCAACCGTTTTGTGGCATATGTAAATTCCTTTTACCCCGGACCTGTTGATTTTGTTCAAAAATTAAAATTTCAAAAGTGCCCTGATTTCTGCTTTAAACTTTAGGTACTATCCCAAAATGTATCACTAAGGTGACAGAAGTTGATTTTGGAGCATAATTTTTGAACAGGAGCTTCAACCGTTTTGTGGCATATGAGAAATTCCTTAAGCCCCGGACCTGTTGATTTTGTTCAAAAATTTAAATTTTAAAAGTGCACTGGTTTCTGCTTTAAACTTTAGGTACTATCCCAAAATGTATCACTAAGGTAACAGAAGTTGATTTCGGAGCATAATTTTTGAACAGGAGCTTCAACAGTGTTGTGACATATGAGAAATTCCCTAAGCCCCTGACTTGTCGATTTTGGTCAAAAATTAAAATTTCAAAAGTGCCCCGATTTCTGCTTTAAACTTATGTACTATCCCAAAATGTATCACTAAGGTGACAGAAGTTGATTTCGGAGCATCATTTTTGAACAGGAGCTTCAACCGTTTTGTGGCATATGAGAAATTCCCTAAGCCCCGGACCTGTTGATTTTGGTCAAAAATGAAAATTTCAAAAGTGCCCCGATTTCTGCTTTAAACTTTAGGTACTATCCCAAAATGTATCACTAAGGTGACAGAAGTTGATTTCGGAGCATAATTTTTGAACAGAGCTTCAACCGTTTTGTGGCATATGAGAAATTCCCTAAGCCCCGGTCCTGTTGATTTTGGTCAAAAATGAAAATTTCAAAAGTGCCCCGATTTCTGCTTTAAACTTTAGGTACTATCCCAAAATGTATCACTAAGGTGACAGAAGTTGATTTCGGAGCATAATTTTTGAACAGGAGCTTCAACAGTTTTGTGGCATATGAGAAATTCCCTAAGCCCCTGACTTGTCGATTTTGGTCAAAAATGAAAATTTCAAAAGTGCCCCGATTTCTGCTTTAAACTTATGTACTATCCCAAAATGTATCACTAAGGTGACAGAAGTTGATTTCGGAGCATAATTTTTGAACAGGAGCTTCAACATTTTGTTGGCATATGAGAAATTCCCTAAGCCCCGGACTTGTCGATTTTGGTCAAAAATGAAAATTTCAAAAGTGCCCCGATTTCTGCTTTAAACTTTAGGTACTATCCCAAAATGTATCACTAAGGTGACAAAAGTTGATTTCGGAGCATTATTTTTGAACAGGAGCTTCAACCGTTTTGTGGCATATGTAAATTCCTTAAGCCCCAAACCTGTTGATTTTGGTCAAAAATGAAAATTTCAAAAGTGCCCCGATTTCTGCTTTAAACTTTATGTACTATCCCAAAATGTATCACTAAGGTGACAGAAGTTGATTTCGGAGCATCATTTTTGAACAGGAGCTTCAACCGTTTTGTGGCATATGAGAAATTCCCTAAGCCCCGAACCTGTCGATTTTGGTCAAAAATGAAAATTTCAAAAGTGCCCCAAGTTGTGCTTTAAACTTTAGGTACTATCCCAAAATGTATCACTAATGTGACAGAAGTTGATTTTGGAGCATAATTTTTGAACAGGAGCTTCAACCGTTTTGTGGCATATGAGAAATTCCTTAAGCTCCGGACCTGTTGATTTTGTTCAAATATTAAAATTTCAAAAGTGCCCTGATTTCTGCTTTAAACTTTAGGTACTATCCCAAAATGTATCACTAAGGTAACAGAAGTTGATTTCGGAGCATAATTTTTGAACAGGAGCTTCAACCGTTTTGTGGCATATGAGAAATTCCTTAAGCCCCGGTCCTGTTGATTTTGTTCAAAAATGAAAATTTCAAAAGTGCCCCGATTTCTGCTTTAAACTTTAGGTACTATCCCAAAATGTATCACTAAGGTGACAGAAGTTGATTTCGGAGCATCATTTTTGAACAGGAGCTTCAACCGTTTTGTGGCATATGTAAATTCCTTAAGCCCCGGACCTGTTGATTTTGTTCAAAAATTAAAATTTCAAAAGTGCCCTGATTTCTGCTTTAAACTTTAGGTACTATCCCAAAATGTATCACTAAGGTGACAGAAGTTGATTTTGGAGCATAATTTTTGAACAGGAGCTTCAACCGTTTTGTGGCATATGAGAAATTCCTTAAGCCCCGGACCTGTTGATTTTGTTCAAAATTTAAATTTTAAAAGTGCACTGGTTTCTGCTTTAAACTTTAGGTACTATCCCAAAATGTATCACTAAGGTAACAGAAGTTGATTTCGGAGCATAATTTTTGAACAGGAGCTTCAACAGTGTTGTGACATATGAGAAATTCCCTAAGCCCCTGACTTGTCGATTTTGGTCAAAAATTAAAATTTCAAAAGTGCCCCGATTTCTGCTTTAAACTTATGTACTATCCCAAAATGTATCACTAAGGTGACAGAAGTTGATTTCGGAGCATCATTTTTGAACAGGAGCTTCAACCGTTTTGTGGCATATGAGAAATTCCCTAAGCCCCGGACCTGTTGATTTTGGTCAAAAATGAAAATTTCAAAAGTGCCCCGATTTCTGCTTTAAACTTTAGGTACTATCCCAAAATGTATCACTAAGGTGACAGAAGTTGATTTCGGAGCATAATTTTTGAACAGGAGCTTCAACAGTTTTGTGGCATATGAGAAATTCCCTAAGCCCCTGACTTGTCGATTTTGGTCAAAAATGAAAATTTCAAAAGTGCCCCGATTTCTGCTTTAAACTTATGTACTATCCCAAAATGTATCACTAAGGTGACAGAAGTTGATTTCGGAGCATAATTTTTGAACAGGAGCTTCAACATTTTGTTGGCATATGAGAAATTCCCTAAGCCCCGGATCTGTTGATTTTGGTCAAAAATTAAAATTTCAAAAGTGCCCCAATTTCTGCTTTAAACTTTAGGTACTATCCCAAAATGTTTCACTAAGGTGACAGAAGTTGATTTCGGAGCATCATTTTTGAACAGGAGCTTCAACAGTTTTGTGGCATATGAGAAATTCCCTAAGCCCCGGACTTGTCGATTTTGGTCAAAAATGAAAATTTCAAAAGTGCCCCGATTTCTGCTTTAAACTTTAGGTACTATCCCAAAATGTATCACTAAGGTGACAAAAGTTGATTTCGGAGCATTATTTTTGAACAGGAGCTTCAACCGTTTTGTGGCATATGTAAATTCCTTAAGCCCCAAACCTGTTGATTTTGGTCAAAAATGAAAATTTCAAAAGTGCCCCGATTTCTGCTTTAAACTTTATGTACTATCCCAAAATGTATCACTAAGGTGACAGAAGTTGATTTCGGAGCATCATTTTTGAACAGGAGCTTCAACCGTTTTGTGGCATATGAGAAATTCCTTAAGCCCCGGTCCTGTTGATTTTGTTCAAAAATGAAAATTTCAAAAGTGCCCCGATTTCTGCTTTAAACTTTAGGTACTATCCCAAAAGTATCACTAAGGTGACAGAAGTTGATTTCGGAGCATCATTTTTAAACAGGAGCTTCAACCGTTTTGTGGCATATGTAAATTCCTTAGGCCCCGGACCTGTTGATTTTGGTCAACAATGAAAATTTCAAAAGTGCCCCGATTTCTGCTTTAAACTTTAGGTACTATCCCAAAATGTATCACTAAGGTGACAGAAGTTGATTTCGGAGCATCATTTTTGAACAGGAGCTTCAACAGTTTTGTGGCATATGAGAAATTCCCTAAGCCCCGCACCTGTCGATTTTGTTCAAAAATGAAAATTTCAAAAGTTCCCCAGTTTTTGCTTTAAACTTTAGGTACTATCCCAAAATGTATCACTAAGGTGACAGAAGTTGATTTTGGAGCATAATTTTTGAACAGAGCTTCAACCGTTTTGTGGCATATGAGAAATTCCCTAAGCCCCGGACCTGTTGATTTTGGTCAAAAATGAAAATTTCAAAAGTGCCCCGATTTCTGCTTTAAACTTATGTACTATCCCATAATGTATCACTAAGGTGACAGAAGTTGATTTCGGAGCATAATTTTTGAACAGGAGCTTCAACCGTTTTGTGGCATATGAGAAATTCCTTAAGCCCCGGTCCTGTTGATTTTGTTCAAAAATGAAAATTTCAAAAGTGCCCCGATTTCTGCTTTAAACTTTAGGTACTATCCCAAAATGTATCACTAAGGTGACAGAAGTTGATTTCGGAGCATCATTTTTGAACAGGAGCTTCAACCGTTTTGTGGCATATGTAAATTCCTTAGGCCCCGGACCTGTTGATTTTGGTCAAAAATGAAAATTTCAAAAGTGCCCCGATTTCTGCTTTAAACTTTAGGTACTATCCCAAAATGTATCACTAAGGTGACAGAAGTTGATTTCGGAGCATCATTTTTGAACAGGAGCTTCAACAGTTTTGTGGCATATGAGAAATTCCCTAAGCCCCGCACCTGTCGATTTTGTTCAAAAATGAAAATTTCAAAAGTTCCCCGATTTCTGCTTTAAACTTTAGGTACTATCCCAAAATGTATCACTAAGGTGACAGAAGTTGATTTCGGAGCATAATTTTTGAACAGAGCTTCAACCGTTTTGTGGCATATGAGAAATTCCCTAAGCCCCGGACCTGTTGATTTTGGTCAAAAATGAAAATTTCAAAAGTGCCCCGATTTCTGCTTTAAACTTATGTACTATCCCAAAATGTATCACTAAGGTGACAGAAGTTGATTTCGGAGCATAATTTTTGAACAGGAGCTTCAACAGTTTTGTGACATATGAGAAATTCCCTAAGCCCCTGACTTGTCGATTTTGGTCAAAAATTAAAATTTCAAAAGTGCCCCGATTTCTGCTTTAAACTTATGTACTATCCCAAAATGTATCACTAAGGTGACAGAAGTTGATTTCGGAGCATAATTTTTGAACAGGAGCTTCAACCGTTTTGTGGCATATGTAAATTCCTTAAGCCCCGGACCTGTTGATTTTGGTCAAAAATGAAAATTTCAAAAGTGCCCCGATTTCTGCTTTAAACTTTAGGTACTATCCCAAAATGTATCACTAAGGTGACAGAAGTTGATTTCGGAGCATCATTTTTGAACAGGAGCTTCAACCGTTTTGTGGCATATGAGAAATTCCCTAAGCCCCGGACCTGTTGATTTTGGTCAAAAATTAAAATTTCAAAAGTGCCCCGATTTCTGCTTTAAACTTTAGGTACTCTCCCAAAATGTATCACTAAGGTGACAGAAGTTGATTTCGGAGCATAATTTTTGAACAGGAGCTTCAACAGTTTTGTGGCATATGAGAAATTCCCTAAGCCCCGGACCTGTCGATTTTGGTCAAAAATGAAAATTTCAAAAGTGCCCCAATTTCTGCTTTAAACTTTACGTACTATCCCAAAATGTATCACTAAGGTGACAGAAGTTGATTTCGGAGCATCATTTTTGAACAGGAGCTTCAACCGTTTTGTGGCATATGAGAAATTCCCTAAGCCCCGGACCTGTTGATTTTGGTCAAAAATTAAAATTTCAAAAGTGCCCCGATTTCTGCTTTAAACTTTAGGTACTATCCCAAAATGTTTCACTAAGGTGACAGAAGTTGATTTCGGAGCATCATTTTTGAACAGGAGCTTCAACAGTTTTGTGGCATATGAGAAATTCCCTAAGCCCCGGACTTGTCGATTTTGGTCAAAAATGAAAATTTCAAAAGTGCCCCGATTTCTGCTTTAAACTTTAGGTACTATCCCAAAATGTATCACTAAGGTGACAAAAGTTGATTTCGGAGCATTATTTTTGAACAGGAGCTTCAACCGTTTTGTGGCATATGTAAATTCCTTAAGCCCCAAACCTGTTGATTTTGGTCAAAAATGAAAATTTCAAAAGTGCCCCGATTTCTGCTTTAAACTTTATGTACTATCCCAAAATGTATCACTAAGGTGACAGAAGTTGATTTCGGAGCATCATTTTTGAACAGGAGCTTCAACCGTTTTGTGGCATATGAGAAATTCCTTAAGCCCCGGTCCTGTTGATTTTGTTCAAAAATGAAAATTTCAAAAGTGCCCCGATTTCTGCTTTAAACTTTAGGTACTATCCCAAAAGTATCACTAAGGTGACAGAAGTTGATTTCGGAGCATCATTTTTGAACAGGAGCTTCAACCGTTTTGTGGCATATGTAAATTCCTTAGGCCCCGGACCTGTTGATTTTGGTCAAAAATGAAAATTTCAAAAGTGCCCCGATTTCTGCTTTAAACTTTAGGTACTATCCCAAAATGTATCACTAAGGTGACAGAAGTTGATTTCGGAGCATCATTTTTGAACAGGAGCTTCAACAGTTTTGTGGCATATGAGAAATTCCCTAAGCCCCGCACCTGTCGATTTTGTTCAAAAATGAAAATTTCAAAAGTTCCCCAGTTTTTGCTTTAAACTTTAGGTACTATCCCAAAATGTATCACTAAGGTGACAGAAGTTGATTTTGGAGCATAATTTTTGAACAGAGCTTCAACCGTTTTGTGGCATATGAGAAATTCCCTAAGCCCCGGACCTGTTGATTTTGGTCAAAAATGAAAATTTCAAAAGTGCCCCGATTTCTGCTTTAAACTTATGTACTATCCCATAATGTATCACTAAGGTGACAGAAGTTGATTTCGGAGCATAATTTTTGAACAGGAGCTTCAACCGTTTTGTGGCATATGAGAAATTCCTTAAGCCCCGGTCCTGTTGATTTTGTTCAAAAATGAAAATTTCAAAAGTGCCCCGATTTCTGCTTTAAACTTTAGGTACTATCCCAAAATGTATCACTAAGGTGACAGAAGTTGATTTCGGAGCATCATTTTTGAACAGGAGCTTCAACCGTTTTGTGGCATATGTAAATTCCTTAGGCCCCGGACCTGTTGATTTTGGTCAAAAATGAAAATTTCAAAAGTGCCCCGATTTCTGCTTTAAACTTTAGGTACTATCCCAAAATGTATCACTAAGGTGACAGAAGTTGATTTCGGAGCATCATTTTTGAACAGGAGCTTCAACAGTTTTGTGGCATATGAGAAATTCCCTAAGCCCCGCACCTGTCGATTTTGTTCAAAAATGAAAATTTCAAAAGTTCCCCGATTTCTGCTTTAAACTTTAGGTACTATCCCAAAATGTATCACTAAGGTGACAGAAGTTGATTTCGGAGCATAATTTTTGAACAGAGCTTCAACCGTTTTGTGGCATATGAGAAATTCCCTAAGCCCCGGACCTGTTGATTTTGGTCAAAAATGAAAATTTCAAAAGTGCCCCGATTTCTGCTTTAAACTTATGTACTATCCCAAAATGTATCACTAAGGTGACAGAAGTTGATTTCGGAGCATAATTTTTGAACAGGAGCTTCAACAGTTTTGTGACATATGAGAAATTCCCTAAGCCCCTGACTTGTCGATTTTGGTCAAAAATTAAAATTTCAAAAGTGCCCCGATTTCTGCTTTAAACTTATGTACTATCCCAAAATGTATCACTAAGGTGACAGAAGTTGATTTCGGAGCATAATTTTTGAACAGGAGCTTCAACCGTTTTGTGGCATATGTAAATTCCTTAAGCCCCGGACCTGTTGATTTTGGTCAAAAATGAAAATTTCAAAAGTGCCCCGATTTCTGCTTTAAACTTTAGGTACTATCCCAAAATGTATCACTAAGGTGACAGAAGTTGATTTCGGAGCATCATTTTTGAACAGGAGCTTCAACCGTTTTGTGGCATATGAGAAATTCCCTAAGCCCCGGACCTGTTGATTTTGGTCAAAAATTAAAATTTCAAAAGTGCCCCGATTTCTGCTTTAAACTTTAGGTACTCTCCCAAAATGTATCACTAAGGTGACAGAAGTTGATTTCGGAGCATAATTTTTGAACAGGAGCTTCAACAGTTTTGTGGCATATGAGAAATTCCCTAAGCCCCGGACCTGTCGATTTTGGTCAAAAATGAAAATTTCAAAAGTGCCCCAATTTCTGCTTTAAACTTTACGTACTATCCCAAAATGTATCACTAAGGTGACAGAAGTTGATTTCGGAGCATCATTTTTGAACAGGAGCTTCAACCGTTTTGTGGCATATGAGAAATTCCTTAAGCCCCAGTCCTGTTGATTTTGTTCAAAAATGAAAATTTCAAAAGTGCCCCGATTTCTGCTTTAAACTTTAGGTACTATCCCAAAATGTATCACTAAGGTGACAGAAGTTGATTTCGGAGCATCATTTTTGAACAGGAGCTTCAACCGTTTTGTGGCATATGTAAATTCCTTAGGCCCCGGACCTGTTGATTTTGGTCAAAAATGAAAATTTCAAAAGTGCCCCGATTTCTGCTTTAAACTTTAGGTACTATCCCAAAATGTATCACTAAGGTGACAGAAGTTGATTTCGGAGCATCATTTTTGAACAGGAGCTTCAACAGTTTTGTGGCATATGAGAAATTCCCTAAGCCCCGCACCTGTCAATTTTGTTCAAAAATGAAAATTTCAAAAGTCCCCCAGTTTTTGCTTTAAACTTTAGGTACTATCCCAAAATGTATCACTAAGGTGACAGAAGTTGATTTCGGAGCATAATTTTTGAACAGAGCTTCAACCGTTTTGTGGCATATGAGAAATTCCCTAAGCCCCGGACCTGTTGATTTTGGTCAAAAATGAAAATTTCAAAAGTGCCCCGATTTCTGCTTTAAACTTATGTACTATCCCAAAATGTATCACTAAGGTGACAGAAGTTGATTTCGGAGCATAATTTTTGAACAGGAGCTTCAACAGTTTTGTGACATATGAGAAATTCCCTAAGCCCCTGACTTGTCGATTTTGGTCAAAAATTAAAATTTCAAAAGTGCCCCGATTTCTGCTTTAAACTTTAGGTACTATCCCAAAATGTATCACTAAGGTGACAGAAGTTGATTTCGGAGCATCATTTTTGAACAGGAGCTTCAACCGTTTTGTGGCATATGAGAAATTCCCTAAGCCCCGGACCTGTTGATTTTGGTCAAAAATTAAAATTTCAAAAGTGCCCCGATTTCTGCTTTAAACTTTAGGTACTCTCCCAAAATGTATCACTAAGGTGACAGAAGTTGATTTCGGAGCATAATTTTTGAACAGGAGCTTCAACAGTTTTGTGGCATATGAGAAATTCCCTAAGCCCCGGACCTGTCGATTTTGGTCAAAAATGAAAATTTCAAAAGTGCCCCAATTTCTGCTTTAAACTTTACGTACTATCCCAAAATGTATCACTAAGTTGACAGAAGTTGATTTCGGAGCATCATTTTTGAACAGAGCTTCAACCGTTTTGTGGCATATGAGAAATTCCCTAAGCCCCGGACCTGTTAATTTTGGTCCAAAATGAAAATTTCAAAAGTCCCCCAATTTCTGCTTTAAACTTTACGTACTATCCCAAAATGTATCACTAAGTTGACAGAAGTTGATTTCGGAGCATCATTTTTGAACAGAGCTTCAACAGTTTTGTGGCATATGAGAAATTCCCTAAGCCCCGCACCTGTCAATTTTGTTCAAAAATGAAAATTTCAAAAGTCCCCCAGTTTTTGCTTTAAACTTTAGGTACTATCCCAAAATGTATCACTAAGGTGACAGAAGTTGATTTCGGAGCATAATTTTTGAACAGAGCTTCAACCGTTTTGTGGCATATGAGAAATTCCCTAAGCCCCGGACCTGTTGATTTTGGTCAAAAATGAAAATTTCAAAAGTGCCCCGATTTCTGCTTTAAACTTATGTACTATCCCAAAATGTATCACTAAGGTGACAGAAGTTGATTTCGGAGCATAATTTTTGAACAGGAGCTTCAACAGTTTTGTGACATATGAGAAATTCCCTAAGCCCCTGACTTGTCGATTTTGGTCAAAAATTAAAATTTCAAAAGTGCCCCGATTTCTGCTTTAAACTTTAGGTACTATCCCAAAATGTATCACTAAGGTGACAGAAGTTGATTTCGGAGCATCATTTTTGAACAGGAGCTTCAACCGTTTTGTGGCATATGAGAAATTCCCTAAGCCCCGGACCTGTTGATTTTGGTCAAAAATTAAAATTTCAAAAGTGCCCCGATTTCTGCTTTAAACTTTAGGTACTCTCCCAAAATGTATCACTAAGGTGACAGAAGTTGATTTCGGAGCATAATTTTTGAACAGGAGCTTCAACAGTTTTGTGGCATATGAGAAATTCCCTAAGCCCCGGACCTGTCGATTTTGGTCAAAAATGAAAATTTCAAAAGTGCCCCAATTTCTGCTTTAAACTTTACGTACTATCCCAAAATGTATCACTAAGATGACAGAAGTTGATTTCGGAGCATCATTTTTGAACAGAGCTTCAACCGTTTTGTGGCATATGAGAAATTCCCTAAGCCCCGGACCTGTTAATTTTGGTCCAAAATGAAAATTTCAAAAGTGCCCCGATTTCTGCTTTAAACTTTAGGTACTATCCCAAAATGTATCACTAAGGTGACAGAAGTTGATTTCGGAGCATAATTTTTGAACAGGAGCTTCAACAGTTTTGTGGCATATGAGAAATTCCCTAAGCCCCTGACTTGTCGATTTTGGTCAAAAATTAAAATTTCAAAAGTGCCCCGATTTCTGCTTTAAACTTATGTACTATCCCAAAATGTATCACTAAGGTGACAGAAGTTGATTTCGGAGCATAATTTTTGAACAGGAGCTTCAACCGTTTTGTGGCATATGAGAGATTCCCTAAGCCCCGGACCTGTTGATTTTGGTCAAAAATGAAAATTTCAAAAGTGCCCCGATTTCTGCTTTAAACTTTAGGTACTATCCCAAAATGTATCACTGAGGTGACAGAAGTTGATTTTGGAGCATCATTTTTGAACAGGAGCTTCAACCGTTTTGTGGAATATGAGAAATTCCTTAAGCCCCGGACCTGTTGATTTTGTTCAAAAATGAAAATTTCAAAAGTGCCCCGATTTCTGCTTTAAACTTTAGGTACTATCCCAAAATGTATCACTAAGGTGACAAAAGTTGATTTCGGAGCATAATTTTTGAACAGGAGCTTCAACAGTTTTGTGGCATATGAGAAATTCCCTAAGCCCCTGACTTGTCGATTTTGGTCAAAAATTAAAATTTCAAAAGTGCCCCGATTTCTGCTTTAAACTTATGTACTATCCCAAAATGTATCACTAAGGTGACAGAAGTTGATTTCGGAGCATAATTTTTGAACAGGAGCTTCAACAGTTTTGTGGCATATGAGAAATTCCCTAAGCCCCTGACTTGTCAATTTTGGTCAAAAATGAAAATTTCAAAAGTGCCCCGATTTCTGCTTTAAACTTATGTACTATCCCAAAATGTATCACTAAGGTGACAGAAGTTGATTTCGGAGCATAATTTTTGAACAGGAGCTTCAACATTTTGTTGGCATATGAGAAATTCCCTAAGTCCCGGATCTGTTGATTTTGGTCAAAAATGAAAATTTCAAAAGTGCCCCAATTTCTGCTTTAAACTTTAGGTACTATCCCAAAATGTTTCACTAAGGTGACAGAAGTTGATTTCGGAGCATCATTTTTGAACAGGAGCTTCAACAGTTTTGTGGCATATGAGAAATTCCCTAAGCCCCGCACCTGTCGATTTTGGTCAAAAATGAAAATTTCAAAAGTGCCCCGATTTCTGCTTTAAACTTTAGGTACTATCCCAAAATGTATCACTAAGGTGACAAAAGTTGATTTCGGAGCATTATTTTTGAACAGGAGCTTCAACCGTTTTGTGGCATATGTAAATTCCTTAAGCCCCAAACCTGTTGATTTTGGTCAAAAATGAAAATTTCAAAAGTGCCCCGATTTCTGCTTTAAACTTTATGTACTATCCCAAAATGTATCACTAAGGTGACATAAGTTGATTTCGGAGCATCATTTTTGAACAGGAGCTTCAACCGTTTTGTGGCATATGAGAAATTCCCTAAGCCCCGAACCTGTCGATTTTGGTCAAAAATGAAAATTTCAAAAGTGCCCCAAGTTGTGCTTTAAACTTTAGGTACTATCCCAAAATGTATCACTAATGTGACAGAAGTTGATTTTGGAGCATAATTTTTGAACAGGAGCTTCAACCGTTTTGTGGCATATGAGAAATTCCTTAAGCCCCGGACCTGTTGATTTTGTTCAAAAATTAAAATTTCAAAAGTGCCCTGATTTCTGCTTTAAACTTTAGGTACTATCCCAAAATGTATCACTAAGGTAACAGAAGTTGATTTCGGAGCATAATTTTTGAACAGGAGCTTCAACCGTTTTGTGGCATATGAGAAATTCCTTAAGCCCCGGTCCTGTTGATTTTGTTCAAAAATGAAAATTTCAAAAGTGCCCCGATTTCTGCTTTAAACTTTAGGTACTATCCCAAAATGTATCACTAAGGTGACAGAAGTTGATTTCGGAGCATCATTTTTGAACAGGAGCTTCAACCGTTTTGTGGCATATGTAAATTCCTTAGGCCCCGGACCTGTTGATTTTGGTCAAAAATGAAAATTTCAAAAGTGCCCCGATTTCTGCTTTAAACTTTAGGTACTATCCCAAAATGTATCACTAAGGTGACAGAAGTTGATTTCGGAGCATCATTTTTGAACAGGAGCTTCAACAGTTTTGTGGCATATGAGAAATTCCCTAAGCCCCGCACCTGTCGATTTTGTTCAAAAATGAAAATTTCAAAAGTTCCCCAGTTTTTGCTTTAAACTTTAGGTACTATCCCAAAATGTATCACTAAGGTGACAGAAGTTGATTTCGGAGCATAATTTTTGAACAGAGCTTCAACCGTTTTGTGGCATATGAGAAATTCCCTAAGCCCCGGACCAGTTGATTTTGGTCAAAAATGAAAATTTCAAAAGTGCCCCGATTTCTGCTTTAAACTTATGTACTATCCCAAAATGTATCACTAAGGTGACAGAAGTTGATTTTGGAGCATAATTTTTGAACAGGAGCTTCAACCGTTTTGTGGCATATGAGAAATTCCTTAAGCCCCGGTCCTGTTGATTTTGTTCAAAAATGAAAATTTCAAAAGTGCCCCGATTTTTGCTTTAAACTTTAGGTACTATCCCAAAATGTATCACTAAGGTGACAGAAGTTGATTTCGGAGCATCATTTTTGAACAGGAGCTTCAACCGTTTTGTGGCATATGTAAATTCCTTAGGCCCCGGACCTGTTGATTTTGGTCAAAAATGAAAATTTCAAAAGTGCCCCGATTTCTGCTTTAAACTTTAGGTACTATCCCAAAATGTATCACTAAGGTGACAGAAGTTGATTTCGGAGAATCATTTTTGAACAGGAGCTTCAACAGTTTTGTGGCATATGAGAAATTCCCTAAGCCCCGCACCTGTCGATTTTGTTCAAAAATGAAAATTTCAAAAGTTCCCCAGTTTTTGCTTTAAACTTTAGGTACTATCCCAAAATGTATCACTAAGGTGACAGAAGTTGAGTTCGGAGCATAATTTTTGAACAGAGCTTCAACCGTTTTGTGGCATATGAGAAATTCCCTAAGCCCCGGACCTGTTGATTTTGGTCAAAAATGAAAATTTCAAAAGTGCCCCGATTTCTGCTTTAAACTTATGTACTATCCCAAAATGTATCACTAAGGTGACAGAAGTTGATTTCGGAGCATAATTTTTGAACAGGAGCTTCAACAGTTTTGTGACATATGAGAAATTCCCTAAGCCCCTGACTTGTCGATTTTGGTCAAAAATTAAAATTTCAAAAGTGCCCCGATTTCTGCTTTAAACTTATGTACTATCCCAAAATGTATCACTAAGGTGACAGAAGTTGATTTCGGAGCATCATTTTTGAACAGGAGCTTCAACCGTTTTGTGGCATATGTAAATTCCTTAAGCCCCGGACCTGTTGATTTTGGTCAAAAATTAAAATTTCAAAAGTGCCCCGATTTCTGCTTTAAACTTTAGGTACTCTCCCAAAATGTATCACTAAGGTGACAGAAGTTGATTTCGGAGCATAATTTTTGAACAGGAGCTTCAACAGTTTTGTGGCATATGAGAAATTCCCTAAGCCCCGGACCTGTCGATTTTGGTCAAAAATGAAAATTTCAAAAGTGCCCCAATTTCTGCTTTAAACTTTACGTACTATCCCAAAATGTATCACTAAGTTGACAGAAGTTGATTTCGGAGCATCATTTTTGAACAGAGCTTCAACCGTTTTGTGGCATATGAGAAATTCCCTAAGCCCCGGACCTGTTAATTTTGGTCCAAAATGAAAATTTCAAAAGTGCCCCGATTTCTGCTTTAAACTTTAGGTACTATCCCAAAATGTATCACTAAGGTGACAGAAGTTGATTTCGGAGCATAATTTTTGAACAGGAGCTTCAACAGTTTTGTGGCATATGAGAAATTCCCTAAGCCCCTGACTTGTCGATTTTGGTCAAAAATTAAAATTTCAAAAGTGCCCCGATTTCTGCTTTAAACTTATGTACTATCCCAAAATGTATCACTAAGGTGACAGAAGTTGATTTCGGAGCATAATTTTTGAACAGGAGCTTCAACCGTTTTGTGGCATATGAGAGATTCCCTAAGCCCCGGACCTGTTGATTTTGGTCAAAAATGAAAATTTCAAAAGTGCCCCGATTTCTGCTTTAAACTTTAGGTACTATCCCAAAATGTATCACTGAGGTGACAGAAGTTGATTTTGGAGCATAATTTTTGAACAGGAGCTTCAACCGTTTTGTGGAATATGAGAAATTCCTTAAGCCCCGGACCTGTTGATTTTGTTCAAAAATGAAAATTTCAAAAGTGCCCCGATTTCTGCTTTAAACTTTAGGTACTATCCCAAAATGTATCACTAAGGTGACAAAAGTTGATTTCGGAGCATAATTTTTGAACAGGAGCTTCAACAGTTTTGTGGCATATGAGAAATTCCCTAAGCCCCTGACTTGTCGATTTTGGTCAAAAATTAAAATTTCAAAAGTGCCCCGATTTCTGCTTTAAACTTTAGGTACTATCCCAAAATGTATCACTGAGGTGACAGAAGTTGATTTTGGAGCATAATTTTTGAACAGGAGCTTCAACCGTTTTGTGGAATATGAGAAATTCCTTAAGCCCCGGACCTGTTGATTTTGTTCAAAAATGAAAATTTCAAAAGTGCCCCGATTTCTGCTTTAAACTTATGTACTATCCCAAAATGTATCACTAAGGTGACAGAAGTTGATTTCGGAGCATAATTTTTGAACAGGAGCTTCAACAGTTTTGTGACATATGAGAAATTCCCTAAGCCCCTGACTTGTCGATTTTGGTCAAAAATTAAAATTTCAAAAGTGCCCCGATTTCTGCTTTAAACTTATGTACTATCCCAAAATGTATCACTAAGGTGACAGAAGTTGATTTCGGAGCATAATTTTTGAACAGGAGCTTCAACCGTTTTGTGGCATATGAGAAATTCCCTAAGCCCCGAACCTGTTGATTTTGGTCAAAAATGAAAATTTCAAAAGTGCCCCGATTTCTGCTTTAAACTTTAGGTACTATCCCAAAATGTATCACTGAGGTGACAGAAGTTGATTTTGGAGCATAATTTTTGAACAGGAGCTTCAACCGTTTTGTGGAATATGAGAAATTCCTTAAGCCCCGGACCTGATGATTTTGTTCAAAAATGAAAATTTCAAAAGTGCCCCGATTTCTGCTTTAAACTTTAGGTACTATCCCAAAATGTATCACTAAGGTGACAGAAGTTAATTTCGGAGCATAATTTTTGAACAGGAGCTTCAACAGTTTTGTGGCATATGAGAAATTCCCTAAGCCCCTGACTTGTCAATTTTGGTCAAAAATGAAAATTTCAAAAGTGCCCCGATTTCTGCTTTAAACTTATGTACTATCCCAAAATGTATCACTAAGGTGACAGAAGTTGATTTCGGAGCATAATTTTTGAACAGGAGCTTCAACATTTTGTTGGCATATGAGAAATTCCCTAAGCCCCGGATCTGTTGATTTTGGTCAAAAATGAAAATTTCAAAAGTGCCCCAATTTCTGCTTTAAACTTTAGGTACTATCCCAAAATGTTTCACTAAGGTGACAGAAGTTGATTTCGGAGCATCATTTTTGAACAGGAGCTTCAACAGTTTTGTGGCATATGAGAAATTCCCTAAGCCCCGGACTTGTCGATTTTGGTCAAAAATGAAAATTTCAAAAGTGCCCCGATTTCTGCTTTAAACTTTAGGTACTATCCCAAAATGTATCACTAAGGTGACAAAAGTTGATTTCGGAGCATTATTTTTGAACAGGAGCTTCAACCGTTTTGTGGCATATGTAAATTCCTTAAGCCCCAAACCTGTTGATTTTGGTCAAAAATGAAAATTTCAAAAGTGCCCCGATTTCTGCTTTAAACTTTATGTACTATCCCAAAATGTATCACTAAGGTGACAGAAGTTGATTTCGGAGCATCATTTTTGAACAGGAGCTTCAACCGTTTTGTGGCATATGAGAAATTCCTTAAGCCCCGGTCCTGTTGATTTTGTTCAAAATGAAAATTTCAAAAGTGCCCCGATTTTTGCTTTAAACTTTAGGTACTATCCCAAAATGTATCACTAAGGTGACAGAAGTTGATTTCGGAGCATAATTTTTGAACAGGAGCTTCAACCGTTTTGTGGCATATGAGAGATTCCCTAAGCCCCGGACCTGTTGATTTTGGTCAAAAATGAAAATTTCAAAAGTGCCCCGATTTCTGCTTTAAACTTTAGGTACTATCCCAAAATGTATCACTGAGGTGACAGAAGTTGATTTTGGAGCATAATTTTTGAACAGGAGCTTCAACCGTTTTGTGGAATATGAGAAATTCCTTAAGCCCCGGACCTGTTGATTTTGTTCAAAAATGAAAATTTCAAAAGTGCCCCGATTTCTGCTTTAAACTTTAGGTACTATCCCAAAATGTATCACTAAGGTGACAAAAGTTGATTTCGGAGCATAATTTTTGAACAGGAGCTTCAACAGTTTTGTGGCATATGAGAAATTCCCTAAGCCCCTGACTTGTCGATTTTGGTCAAAAATTAAAATTTCAAAAGTGCCCCGATTTCTGCTTTAAACTTATGTACTATCCCAAAATGTATCACTAAGGTGACAGAAGTTGATTTCGGAGCATAATTTTTGAACAGGAGCTTCAACCATTTTGTGGCATATGAGAAATTCCCTAAGCCCCGAACCTGTTGATTTTGGTCAAAAATGAAAATTTCAAAAGTGCCCCGATTTCTGCTTTAAACTTATGTACTATCCCAAAATGTATCACTAAGGTGACAGAAGTTGATTTCGGAGCATCATTTTTGAACAGGAGCTTCAACCGTTTTGTGGCATATGTAAATTCCTTAGGCCCCGGACCCGTTGATTTTGGTCAAAAATGAAAATTTCAAAAGTGCCCCGATTTCTGCTTTAAACTTTAGGTACTATCCCAAAATGTATCACTAAGGTGACAGAAGTTGATTTCGGAGAATCATTTTTGAACAGGAGCTTCAACAGTTTTGTGCCATATGAGAAATTCCCTAAGCCCCGCACCTGTCGATTTTGTTCAAAAATGAAAATTTCAAAAGTTCCCCAGTTTTTGCTTTAAACTTTAGGTACTATCCCAAAATGTATCACTAAGGTGACAGAAGTTGATTTCGGAGCATAATTTTTGAACAGAGCTTCAACCGTTTTGTGGCATATGAGAAATTCCCTAAGCCCCGGACCTGTTGATTTTGGTCAAAAATGAAAATTTCAAAAGTGCCCCGATTTCTGCTTTAAACTTATGTACTATCCCAAAATGTATCACTAAGGTGACAGAAGTTGATTTCGGAGCATAATTTTTGAACAGGAGCTTCAACAGTTTTGTGACATATGAGAAATTCCCTAAGCCCCTGACTTGTCGATTTTGGTCAAAAATTAAAATTTCAAAAGTGCCCCGATTTCTGCTTTAAACTTATGTACTATCCCAAAATGTATCACTAAGGTGACAGAAGTTGATTTCGGAGCATAATTTTTGAACAGGAGCTTCAACCGTTTTGTGGCATATGTAAATTCCTTAAGCCCCGGACCTGTTGATTTTGGTCAAAAATGAAAATTTCAAAAGTGCCCCGATTTCTGCTTTAAACTTTAGGTACTATCCCAAAATGTATCACTAAGGTGACAGAAGTTGATTTCGGAGCATCATTTTTGAACAGGAGCTTCAACCGTTTTGTGGCATATGTAAATTCCTTAAGCCCCGGACCTGTTGATTTTGTTCAAAAATTAAAATTTCAAAAGTGCCCTGATTTCTGCTTTAAACTTTAGGTACTATCCCAAAATGTATCACTAAGGTGACAGAAGTTGATTTTGGAGCATAATTTTTGAACAGGAGCTTCAACCGTTTTGTGGCATATGAGAAATTCCTTAAGCCCCGGACCTGTTGATTTTGTTCAAAAATTTAAATTTTAAAAGTGCACTGGTTTCTGCTTTAAACTTTAGGTACTATCCCAAAATGTATCACTAAGGTAACAGAAGTTGATTTCGGAGCATAATTTTTGAACAGGAGCTTCAACAGTGTTGTGACATATGAGAAATTCCCTAAGCCCCTGACTTGTCGATTTTGGTCAAAAATTAAAATTTCAAAAGTGCCCCGATTTCTGCTTTAAACTTATGTACTATCCCAAAATGTATCACTAAGGTGACAGAAGTTGATTTCGGAGCATCATTTTTGAACAGGAGCTTCAACCGTTTTGTGGCATATGAGAAATTCCCTAAGCCCCGGACCTGTTGATTTTGGTCAAAAATGAAAATTTCAAAAGTGCCCCGATTTCTGCTTTAAACTTTAGGTACTATCCCAAAATGTATCACTAAGGTGACAGAAGTTGATTTCGGAGCATAATTTTTGAACAGAGCTTCAACCGTTTTGTGGCATATGAGAAATTCCCTAAGCCCCGGTCCTGTTGATTTTGGTCAAAAATGAAAATTTCAAAAGTGCCCCGATTTCTGCTTTAAACTTTAGGTACTATCCCAAAATGTATCACTAAGGTGACAGAAGTTGATTTCGGAGCATAATTTTTGAACAGGAGCTTCAACAGTTTTGTGGCATATGAGAAATTCCCTAAGCCCCTGACTTGTCGATTTTGGTCAAAAATGAAAATTTCAAAAGTGCCCCGATTTCTGCTTTAAACTTATGTACTATCCCAAAATGTATCACTAAGGTGACAGAAGTTGATTTCGGAGCATAATTTTTGAACAGGAGCTTCAACATTTTGTTGGCATATGAGAAATTCCCTAAGCCCCGGACTTGTCGATTTTGGTCAAAAATGAAAATTTCAAAAGTGCCCCGATTTCTGCTTTAAACTTTAGGTACTATCCCAAAATGTATCACTAAGGTGACAAAAGTTGATTTCGGAGCATTATTTTTGAACAGGAGCTTCAACCGTTTTGTGGCATATGTAAATTCCTTAAGCCCCAAACCTGTTGATTTTGGTCAAAAATGAAAATTTCAAAAGTGCCCCGATTTCTGCTTTAAACTTTATGTACTATCCCAAAATGTATCACTAAGGTGACAGAAGTTGATTTCGGAGCATCATTTTTGAACAGGAGCTTCAACCGTTTTGTGGCATATGAGAAATTCCCTAAGCCCCGAACCTGTCGATTTTGGTCAAAAATGAAAATTTCAAAAGTGCCCCAAGTTGTGCTTTAAACTTTAGGTACTATCCCAAAATGTATCACTAATGTGACAGAAGTTGATTTTGGAGCATAATTTTTGAACAGGAGCTTCAACCGTTTTGTGGCATATGAGAAATTCCTTAAGCTCCGGACCTGTTGATTTTGTTCAAATATTAAAATTTCAAAAGTGCCCTGATTTCTGCTTTAAACTTTAGGTACTATCCCAAAATGTATCACTAAGGTAACAGAAGTTGATTTCGGAGCATAATTTTTGAACAGGAGCTTCAACCGTTTTGTGGCATATGAGAAATTCCTTAAGCCCCGGTCCTGTTGATTTTGTTCAAAAATGAAAATTTCAAAAGTGCCCCGATTTCTGCTTTAAACTTTAGGTACTATCCCAAAATGTATCACTAAGGTGACAGAAGTTGATTTCGGAGCATCATTTTTGAACAGGAGCTTCAACCGTTTTGTGGCATATGTAAATTCCTTAAGCCCCGGACCTGTTGATTTTGTTCAAAAATTAAAATTTCAAAAGTGCCCTGATTTCTGCTTTAAACTTTAGGTACTATCCCAAAATGTATCACTAAGGTGACAGAAGTTGATTTTGGAGCATAATTTTTGAACAGGAGCTTCAACCGTTTTGTGGCATATGAGAAATTCCTTAAGCCCCGGACCTGTTGATTTTGTTCAAAATTTAAATTTTAAAAGTGCACTGGTTTCTGCTTTAAACTTTAGGTACTATCCCAAAATGTATCACTAAGGTAACAGAAGTTGATTTCGGAGCATAATTTTTGAACAGGAGCTTCAACAGTGTTGTGACATATGAGAAATTCCCTAAGCCCCTGACTTGTCGATTTTGGTCAAAAATTAAAATTTCAAAAGTGCCCCGATTTCTGCTTTAAACTTATGTACTATCCCAAAATGTATCACTAAGGTGACAGAAGTTGATTTCGGAGCATCATTTTTGAACAGGAGCTTCAACCGTTTTGTGGCATATGAGAAATTCCCTAAGCCCCGGACCTGTTGATTTTGGTCAAAAATGAAAATTTCAAAAGTGCCCCGATTTCTGCTTTAAACTTTAGGTACTATCCCAAAATGTATCACTAAGGTGACAGAAGTTGATTTCGGAGCATAATTTTTGAACAGGAGCTTCAACAGTTTTGTGGCATATGAGAAATTCCCTAAGCCCCTGACTTGTCGATTTTGGTCAAAAATGAAAATTTCAAAAGTGCCCCGATTTCTGCTTTAAACTTATGTACTATCCCAAAATGTATCACTAAGGTGACAGAAGTTGATTTCGGAGCATAATTTTTGAACAGGAGCTTCAACATTTTGTTGGCATATGAGAAATTCCCTAAGCCCCGGATCTGTTGATTTTGGTCAAAAATTAAAATTTCAAAAGTGCCCCAATTTCTGCTTTAAACTTTAGGTACTATCCCAAAATGTTTCACTAAGGTGACAGAAGTTGATTTCGGAGCATCATTTTTGAACAGGAGCTTCAACAGTTTTGTGGCATATGAGAAATTCCCTAAGCCCCGGACTTGTCGATTTTGGTCAAAAATGAAAATTTCAAAAGTGCCCCGATTTCTGCTTTAAACTTTAGGTACTATCCCAAAATGTATCACTAAGGTGACAAAAGTTGATTTCGGAGCATTATTTTTGAACAGGAGCTTCAACCGTTTTGTGGCATATGTAAATTCCTTAAGCCCCAAACCTGTTGATTTTGGTCAAAAATGAAAATTTCAAAAGTGCCCCGATTTCTGCTTTAAACTTTATGTACTATCCCAAAATGTATCACTAAGGTGACAGAAGTTGATTTCGGAGCATCATTTTTGAACAGGAGCTTCAACCGTTTTGTGGCATATGAGAAATTCCTTAAGCCCCGGTCCTGTTGATTTTGTTCAAAAATGAAAATTTCAAAAGTGCCCCGATTTCTGCTTTAAACTTTAGGTACTATCCCAAAAGTATCACTAAGGTGACAGAAGTTGATTTCGGAGCATCATTTTTAAACAGGAGCTTCAACCGTTTTGTGGCATATGTAAATTCCTTAGGCCCCGGACCTGTTGATTTTGGTCAAAAATGAAAATTTCAAAAGTGCCCCGATTTCTGCTTTAAACTTTAGGTACTATCCCAAAATGTATCACTAAGGTGACAGAAGTTGATTTCGGAGCATCATTTTTGAACAGGAGCTTCAACAGTTTTGTGGCATATGAGAAATTCCCTAAGCCCCGCACCTGTCGATTTTGTTCAAAAATGAAAATTTCAAAAGTTCCCCAGTTTTTGCTTTAAACTTTAGGTACTATCCCAAAATGTATCACTAAGGTGACAGAAGTTGATTTTGGAGCATAATTTTTGAACAGAGCTTCAACCGTTTTGTGGCATATGAGAAATTCCCTAAGCCCCGGACCTGTTGATTTTGGTCAAAAATGAAAATTTCAAAAGTGCCCCGATTTCTGCTTTAAACTTATGTACTATCCCATAATGTATCACTAAGGTGACAGAAGTTGATTTCGGAGCATAATTTTTGAACAGGAGCTTCAACCGTTTTGTGGCATATGAGAAATTCCTTAAGCCCCGGTCCTGTTGATTTTGTTCAAAAATGAAAATTTCAAAAGTGCCCCGATTTCTGCTTTAAACTTTAGGTACTATCCCAAAATGTATCACTAAGGTGACAGAAGTTGATTTCGGAGCATCATTTTTGAACAGGAGCTTCAACCGTTTTGTGGCATATGTAAATTCCTTAGGCCCCGGACCTGTTGATTTTGGTCAAAAATGAAAATTTCAAAAGTGCCCCGATTTCTGCTTTAAACTTTAGGTACTATCCCAAAATGTATCACTAAGGTGACAGAAGTTGATTTCGGAGCATCATTTTTGAACAGGAGCTTCAACAGTTTTGTGGCATATGAGAAATTCCCTAAGCCCCGCACCTGTCGATTTTGTTCAAAAATGAAAATTTCAAAAGTTCCCCGATTTCTGCTTTAAACTTTAGGTACTATCCCAAAATGTATCACTAAGGTGACAGAAGTTGATTTCGGAGCATAATTTTTGAACAGAGCTTCAACCGTTTTGTGGCATATGAGAAATTCCCTAAGCCCCGGACCTGTTGATTTTGGTCAAAAATGAAAATTTCAAAAGTGCCCCGATTTCTGCTTTAAACTTATGTACTATCCCAAAATGTATCACTAAGGTGACAGAAGTTGATTTCGGAGCATAATTTTTGAACAGGAGCTTCAACAGTTTTGTGACATATGAGAAATTCCCTAAGCCCCTGACTTGTCGATTTTGGTCAAAAATTAAAATTTCAAAAGTGCCCCGATTTCTGCTTTAAACTTATGTACTATCCCAAAATGTATCACTAAGGTGACAGAAGTTGATTTCGGAGCATAATTTTTGAACAGGAGCTTCAACCGTTTTGTGGCATATGTAAATTCCTTAAGCCCCGGACCTGTTGATTTTGGTCAAAAATGAAAATTTCAAAAGTGCCCCGATTTCTGCTTTAAACTTTAGGTACTATCCCAAAATGTATCACTAAGGTGACAGAAGTTGATTTCGGAGCATCATTTTTGAACAGGAGCTTCAACCGTTTTGTGGCATATGAGAAATTCCCTAAGCCCCGGACCTGTTGATTTTGGTCAAAAATTAAAATTTCAAAAGTGCCCCGATTTCTGCTTTAAACTTTAGGTACTCTCCCAAAATGTATCACTAAGGTGACAGAAGTTGATTTCGGAGCATAATTTTTGAACAGGAGCTTCAACAGTTTTGTGGCATATGAGAAATTCCCTAAGCCCCGGACCTGTCGATTTTGGTCAAAAATGAAAATTTCAAAAGTGCCCCAATTTCTGCTTTAAACTTTACGTACTATCCCAAAATGTATCACTAAGGTGACAGAAGTTGATTTCGGAGCATCATTTTTGAACAGGAGCTTCAACCGTTTTGTGGCATATGAGAAATTCCCTAAGCCCCGGACCTGTTGATTTTGGTCAAAAATTAAAATTTCAAAAGTGCCCCGATTTCTGCTTTAAACTTTAGGTACTATCCCAAAATGTTTCACTAAGGTGACAGAAGTTGATTTCGGAGCATCATTTTTGAACAGGAGCTTCAACAGTTTTGTGGCATATGAGAAATTCCCTAAGCCCCGGACTTGTCGATTTTGGTCAAAAATGAAAATTTCAAAAGTGCCCCGATTTCTGCTTTAAACTTTAGGTACTATCCCAAAATGTATCACTAAGGTGACAAAAGTTGATTTCGGAGCATTATTTTTGAACAGGAGCTTCAACCGTTTTGTGGCATATGTAAATTCCTTAAGCCCCAAACCTGTTGATTTTGGTCAAAAATGAAAATTTCAAAAGTGCCCCGATTTCTGCTTTAAACTTTATGTACTATCCCAAAATGTATCACTAAGGTGACAGAAGTTGATTTCGGAGCATCATTTTTGAACAGGAGCTTCAACCGTTTTGTGGCATATGAGAAATTCCTTAAGCCCCGGTCCTGTTGATTTTGTTCAAAAATGAAAATTTCAAAAGTGCCCCGATTTCTGCTTTAAACTTTAGGTACTATCCCAAAAGTATCACTAAGGTGACAGAAGTTGATTTCGGAGCATCATTTTTGAACAGGAGCTTCAACCGTTTTGTGGCATATGTAAATTCCTTAGGCCCCGGACCTGTTGATTTTGGTCAAAAATGAAAATTTCAAAAGTGCCCCGATTTCTGCTTTAAACTTTAGGTACTATCCCAAAATGTATCACTAAGGTGACAGAAGTTGATTTCGGAGCATCATTTTTGAACAGGAGCTTCAACAGTTTTGTGGCATATGAGAAATTCCCTAAGCCCCGCACCTGTCGATTTTGTTCAAAAATGAAAATTTCAAAAGTTCCCCAGTTTTTGCTTTAAACTTTAGGTACTATCCCAAAATGTATCACTAAGGTGACAGAAGTTGATTTTGGAGCATAATTTTTGAACAGAGCTTCAACCGTTTTGTGGCATATGAGAAATTCCCTAAGCCCCGGACCTGTTGATTTTGGTCAAAAATGAAAATTTCAAAAGTGCCCCGATTTCTGCTTTAAACTTATGTACTATCCCATAATGTATCACTAAGGTGACAGAAGTTGATTTCGGAGCATAATTTTTGAACAGGAGCTTCAACCGTTTTGTGGCATATGAGAAATTCCTTAAGCCCCGGTCCTGTTGATTTTGTTCAAAAATGAAAATTTCAAAAGTGCCCCGATTTCTGCTTTAAACTTTAGGTACTATCCCAAAATGTATCACTAAGGTGACAGAAGTTGATTTCGGAGCATCATTTTTGAACAGGAGCTTCAACCGTTTTGTGGCATATGTAAATTCCTTAGGCCCCGGACCTGTTGATTTTGGTCAAAAATGAAAATTTCAAAAGTGCCCCGATTTCTGCTTTAAACTTTAGGTACTATCCCAAAATGTATCACTAAGGTGACAGAAGTTGATTTCGGAGCATCATTTTTGAACAGGAGCTTCAACAGTTTTGTGGCATATGAGAAATTCCCTAAGCCCCGCACCTGTCGATTTTGTTCAAAAATGAAAATTTCAAAAGTTCCCCGATTTCTGCTTTAAACTTTAGGTACTATCCCAAAATGTATCACTAAGGTGACAGAAGTTGATTTCGGAGCATAATTTTTGAACAGAGCTTCAACCGTTTTGTGGCATATGAGAAATTCCCTAAGCCCCGGACCTGTTGATTTTGGTCAAAAATGAAAATTTCAAAAGTGCCCCGATTTCTGCTTTAAACTTATGTACTATCCCAAAATGTATCACTAAGGTGACAGAAGTTGATTTCGGAGCATAATTTTTGAACAGGAGCTTCAACAGTTTTGTGACATATGAGAAATTCCCTAAGCCCCTGACTTGTCGATTTTGGTCAAAAATTAAAATTTCAAAAGTGCCCCGATTTCTGCTTTAAACTTATGTACTATCCCAAAATGTATCACTAAGGTGACAGAAGTTGATTTCGGAGCATAATTTTTGAACAGGAGCTTCAACCGTTTTGTGGCATATGTAAATTCCTTAAGCCCCGGACCTGTTGATTTTGGTCAAAAATGAAAATTTCAAAAGTGCCCCGATTTCTGCTTTAAACTTTAGGTACTATCCCAAAATGTATCACTAAGGTGACAGAAGTTGATTTCGGAGCATCATTTTTGAACAGGAGCTTCAACCGTTTTGTGGCATATGAGAAATTCCCTAAGCCCCGGACCTGTTGATTTTGGTCAAAAATTAAAATTTCAAAAGTGCCCCGATTTCTGCTTTAAACTTTAGGTACTCTCCCAAAATGTATCACTAAGGTGACAGAAGTTGATTTCGGAGCATAATTTTTGAACAGGAGCTTCAACAGTTTTGTGGCATATGAGAAATTCCCTAAGCCCCGGACCTGTCGATTTTGGTCAAAAATGAAAATTTCAAAAGTGCCCCAATTTCTGCTTTAAACTTTACGTACTATCCCAAAATGTATCACTAAGGTGACAGAAGTTGATTTCGGAGCATCATTTTTGAACAGGAGCTTCAACCGTTTTGTGGCATATGAGAAATTCCTTAAGCCCCAGTCCTGTTGATTTTGTTCAAAAATGAAAATTTCAAAAGTGCCCCGATTTCTGCTTTAAACTTTAGGTACTATCCCAAAATGTATCACTAAGGTGACAGAAGTTGATTTCGGAGCATCATTTTTGAACAGGAGCTTCAACCGTTTTGTGGCATATGTAAATTCCTTAGGCCCCGGACCTGTTGATTTTGGTCAAAAATGAAAATTTCAAAAGTGCCCCGATTTCTGCTTTAAACTTTAGGTACTATCCCAAAATGTATCACTAAGGTGACAGAAGTTGATTTCGGAGCATCATTTTTGAACAGGAGCTTCAACAGTTTTGTGGCATATGAGAAATTCCCTAAGCCCCGCACCTGTCAATTTTGTTCAAAAATGAAAATTTCAAAAGTCCCCCAGTTTTTGCTTTAAACTTTAGGTACTATCCCAAAATGTATCACTAAGGTGACAGAAGTTGATTTCGGAGCATAATTTTTGAACAGAGCTTCAACCGTTTTGTGGCATATGAGAAATTCCCTAAGCCCCGGACCTGTTGATTTTGGTCAAAAATGAAAATTTCAAAAGTGCCCCGATTTCTGCTTTAAACTTATGTACTATCCCAAAATGTATCACTAAGGTGACAGAAGTTGATTTCGGAGCATAATTTTTGAACAGGAGCTTCAACAGTTTTGTGACATATGAGAAATTCCCTAAGCCCCTGACTTGTCGATTTTGGTCAAAAATTAAAATTTCAAAAGTGCCCCGATTTCTGCTTTAAACTTTAGGTACTATCCCAAAATGTATCACTAAGGTGACAGAAGTTGATTTCGGAGCATCATTTTTGAACAGGAGCTTCAACCGTTTTGTGGCATATGAGAAATTCCCTAAGCCCCGGACCTGTTGATTTTGGTCAAAAATTAAAATTTCAAAAGTGCCCCGATTTCTGCTTTAAACTTTAGGTACTCTCCCAAAATGTATCACTAAGGTGACAGAAGTTGATTTCGGAGCATAATTTTTGAACAGGAGCTTCAACAGTTTTGTGGCATATGAGAAATTCCCTAAGCCCCGGACCTGTCGATTTTGGTCAAAAATGAAAATTTCAAAAGTGCCCCAATTTCTGCTTTAAACTTTACGTACTATCCCAAAATGTATCACTAAGTTGACAGAAGTTGATTTCGGAGCATCATTTTTGAACAGAGCTTCAACCGTTTTGTGGCATATGAGAAATTCCCTAAGCCCCGGACCTGTTAATTTTGGTCCAAAATGAAAATTTCAAAAGTCCCCCAATTTCTGCTTTAAACTTTACGTACTATCCCAAAATGTATCACTAAGTTGACAGAAGTTGATTTCGGAGCATCATTTTTGAACAGAGCTTCAACAGTTTTGTGGCATATGAGAAATTCCCTAAGCCCCGCACCTGTCAATTTTGTTCAAAAATGAAAATTTCAAAAGTCCCCCAGTTTTTGCTTTAAACTTTAGGTACTATCCCAAAATGTATCACTAAGGTGACAGAAGTTGATTTCGGAGCATAATTTTTGAACAGAGCTTCAACCGTTTTGTGGCATATGAGAAATTCCCTAAGCCCCGGACCTGTTGATTTTGGTCAAAAATGAAAATTTCAAAAGTGCCCCGATTTCTGCTTTAAACTTATGTACTATCCCAAAATGTATCACTAAGGTGACAGAAGTTGATTTCGGAGCATAATTTTTGAACAGGAGCTTCAACAGTTTTGTGACATATGAGAAATTCCCTAAGCCCCTGACTTGTCGATTTTGGTCAAAAATTAAAATTTCAAAAGTGCCCCGATTTCTGCTTTAAACTTTAGGTACTATCCCAAAATGTATCACTAAGGTGACAGAAGTTGATTTCGGAGCATCATTTTTGAACAGGAGCTTCAACCGTTTTGTGGCATATGAGAAATTCCCTAAGCCCCGGACCTGTTGATTTTGGTCAAAAATTAAAATTTCAAAAGTGCCCCGATTTCTGCTTTAAACTTTAGGTACTCTCCCAAAATGTATCACTAAGGTGACAGAAGTTGATTTCGGAGCATAATTTTTGAACAGGAGCTTCAACAGTTTTGTGGCATATGAGAAATTCCCTAAGCCCCGGACCTGTCGATTTTGGTCAAAAATGAAAATTTCAAAAGTGCCCCAATTTCTGCTTTAAACTTTACGTACTATCCCAAAATGTATCACTAAGATGACAGAAGTTGATTTCGGAGCATCATTTTTGAACAGAGCTTCAACCGTTTTGTGGCATATGAGAAATTCCCTAAGCCCCGGACCTGTTAATTTTGGTCCAAAATGAAAATTTCAAAAGTGCCCCGATTTCTGCTTTAAACTTTAGGTACTATCCCAAAATGTATCACTAAGGTGACAGAAGTTGATTTCGGAGCATAATTTTTGAACAGGAGCTTCAACAGTTTTGTGGCATATGAGAAATTCCCTAAGCCCCTGACTTGTCGATTTTGGTCAAAAATTAAAATTTCAAAAGTGCCCCGATTTCTGCTTTAAACTTATGTACTATCCCAAAATGTATCACTAAGGTGACAGAAGTTGATTTCGGAGCATAATTTTTGAACAGGAGCTTCAACCGTTTTGTGGCATATGAGAGATTCCCTAAGCCCCGGACCTGTTGATTTTGGTCAAAAATGAAAATTTCAAAAGTGCCCCGATTTCTGCTTTAAACTTTAGGTACTATCCCAAAATGTATCACTGAGGTGACAGAAGTTGATTTTGGAGCATCATTTTTGAACAGGAGCTTCAACCGTTTTGTGGAATATGAGAAATTCCTTAAGCCCCGGACCTGTTGATTTTGTTCAAAAATGAAAATTTCAAAAGTGCCCCGATTTCTGCTTTAAACTTTAGGTACTATCCCAAAATGTATCACTAAGGTGACAAAAGTTGATTTCGGAGCATAATTTTTGAACAGGAGCTTCAACAGTTTTGTGGCATATGAGAAATTCCCTAAGCCCCTGACTTGTCGATTTTGGTCAAAAATTAAAATTTCAAAAGTGCCCCGATTTCTGCTTTAAACTTATGTACTATCCCAAAATGTATCACTAAGGTGACAGAAGTTGATTTCGGAGCATAATTTTTGAACAGGAGCTTCAACAGTTTTGTGGCATATGAGAAATTCCCTAAGCCCCTGACTTGTCAATTTTGGTCAAAAATGAAAATTTCAAAAGTGCCCCGATTTCTGCTTTAAACTTATGTACTATCCCAAAATGTATCACTAAGGTGACAGAAGTTGATTTCGGAGCATAATTTTTGAACAGGAGCTTCAACATTTTGTTGGCATATGAGAAATTCCCTAAGTCCCGGATCTGTTGATTTTGGTCAAAAATGAAAATTTCAAAAGTGCCCCAATTTCTGCTTTAAACTTTAGGTACTATCCCAAAATGTTTCACTAAGGTGACAGAAGTTGATTTCGGAGCATCATTTTTGAACAGGAGCTTCAACAGTTTTGTGGCATATGAGAAATTCCCTAAGCCCCGCACCTGTCGATTTTGGTCAAAAATGAAAATTTCAAAAGTGCCCCGATTTCTGCTTTAAACTTTAGGTACTATCCCAAAATGTATCACTAAGGTGACAAAAGTTGATTTCGGAGCATTATTTTTGAACAGGAGCTTCAACCGTTTTGTGGCATATGTAAATTCCTTAAGCCCCAAACCTGTTGATTTTGGTCAAAAATGAAAATTTCAAAAGTGCCCCGATTTCTGCTTTAAACTTTATGTACTATCCCAAAATGTATCACTAAGGTGACATAAGTTGATTTCGGAGCATCATTTTTGAACAGGAGCTTCAACCGTTTTGTGGCATATGAGAAATTCCCTAAGCCCCGAACCTGTCGATTTTGGTCAAAAATGAAAATTTCAAAAGTGCCCCAAGTTGTGCTTTAAACTTTAGGTACTATCCCAAAATGTATCACTAATGTGACAGAAGTTGATTTTGGAGCATAATTTTTGAACAGGAGCTTCAACCGTTTTGTGGCATATGAGAAATTCCTTAAGCCCCGGACCTGTTGATTTTGTTCAAAAATTAAAATTTCAAAAGTGCCCTGATTTCTGCTTTAAACTTTAGGTACTATCCCAAAATGTATCACTAAGGTAACAGAAGTTGATTTCGGAGCATAATTTTTGAACAGGAGCTTCAACCGTTTTGTGGCATATGAGAAATTCCTTAAGCCCCGGTCCTGTTGATTTTGTTCAAAAATGAAAATTTCAAAAGTGCCCCGATTTCTGCTTTAAACTTTAGGTACTATCCCAAAATGTATCACTAAGGTGACAGAAGTTGATTTCGGAGCATCATTTTTGAACAGGAGCTTCAACCGTTTTGTGGCATATGTAAATTCCTTAGGCCCCGGACCTGTTGATTTTGGTCAAAAATGAAAATTTCAAAAGTGCCCCGATTTCTGCTTTAAACTTTAGGTACTATCCCAAAATGTATCACTAAGGTGACAGAAGTTGATTTCGGAGCATCATTTTTGAACAGGAGCTTCAACAGTTTTGTGGCATATGAGAAATTCCCTAAGCCCCGCACCTGTCGATTTTGTTCAAAAATGAAAATTTCAAAAGTTCCCCAGTTTTTGCTTTAAACTTTAGGTACTATCCCAAAATGTATCACTAAGGTGACAGAAGTTGATTTCGGAGCATAATTTTTGAACAGAGCTTCAACCGTTTTGTGGCATATGAGAAATTCCCTAAGCCCCGGACCAGTTGATTTTGGTCAAAAATGAAAATTTCAAAAGTGCCCCGATTTCTGCTTTAAACTTATGTACTATCCCAAAATGTATCACTAAGGTGACAGAAGTTGATTTTGGAGCATAATTTTTGAACAGGAGCTTCAACCGTTTTGTGGCATATGAGAAATTCCTTAAGCCCCGGTCCTGTTGATTTTGTTCAAAAATGAAAATTTCAAAAGTGCCCCGATTTTTGCTTTAAACTTTAGGTACTATCCCAAAATGTATCACTAAGGTGACAGAAGTTGATTTCGGAGCATCATTTTTGAACAGGAGCTTCAACCGTTTTGTGGCATATGTAAATTCCTTAGGCCCCGGACCTGTTGATTTTGGTCAAAAATGAAAATTTCAAAAGTGCCCCGATTTCTGCTTTAAACTTTAGGTACTATCCCAAAATGTATCACTAAGGTGACAGAAGTTGATTTCGGAGAATCATTTTTGAACAGGAGCTTCAACAGTTTTGTGGCATATGAGAAATTCCCTAAGCCCCGCACCTGTCGATTTTGTTCAAAAATGAAAATTTCAAAAGTTCCCCAGTTTTTGCTTTAAACTTTAGGTACTATCCCAAAATGTATCACTAAGGTGACAGAAGTTGAGTTCGGAGCATAATTTTTGAACAGAGCTTCAACCGTTTTGTGGCATATGAGAAATTCCCTAAGCCCCGGACCTGTTGATTTTGGTCAAAAATGAAAATTTCAAAAGTGCCCCGATTTCTGCTTTAAACTTATGTACTATCCCAAAATGTATCACTAAGGTGACAGAAGTTGATTTCGGAGCATAATTTTTGAACAGGAGCTTCAACAGTTTTGTGACATATGAGAAATTCCCTAAGCCCCTGACTTGTCGATTTTGGTCAAAAATTAAAATTTCAAAAGTGCCCCGATTTCTGCTTTAAACTTATGTACTATCCCAAAATGTATCACTAAGGTGACAGAAGTTGATTTCGGAGCATCATTTTTGAACAGGAGCTTCAACCGTTTTGTGGCATATGTAAATTCCTTAAGCCCCGGACCTGTTGATTTTGGTCAAAAATTAAAATTTCAAAAGTGCCCCGATTTCTGCTTTAAACTTTAGGTACTCTCCCAAAATGTATCACTAAGGTGACAGAAGTTGATTTCGGAGCATAATTTTTGAACAGGAGCTTCAACAGTTTTGTGGCATATGAGAAATTCCCTAAGCCCCGGACCTGTCGATTTTGGTCAAAAATGAAAATTTCAAAAGTGCCCCAATTTCTGCTTTAAACTTTACGTACTATCCCAAAATGTATCACTAAGTTGACAGAAGTTGATTTCGGAGCATCATTTTTGAACAGAGCTTCAACCGTTTTGTGGCATATGAGAAATTCCCTAAGCCCCGGACCTGTTAATTTTGGTCCAAAATGAAAATTTCAAAAGTGCCCCGATTTCTGCTTTAAACTTTAGGTACTATCCCAAAATGTATCACTAAGGTGACAGAAGTTGATTTCGGAGCATAATTTTTGAACAGGAGCTTCAACAGTTTTGTGGCATATGAGAAATTCCCTAAGCCCCTGACTTGTCGATTTTGGTCAAAAATTAAAATTTCAAAAGTGCCCCGATTTCTGCTTTAAACTTATGTACTATCCCAAAATGTATCACTAAGGTGACAGAAGTTGATTTCGGAGCATAATTTTTGAACAGGAGCTTCAACCGTTTTGTGGCATATGAGAGATTCCCTAAGCCCCGGACCTGTTGATTTTGGTCAAAAATGAAAATTTCAAAAGTGCCCCGATTTCTGCTTTAAACTTTAGGTACTATCCCAAAATGTATCACTGAGGTGACAGAAGTTGATTTTGGAGCATAATTTTTGAACAGGAGCTTCAACCGTTTTGTGGAATATGAGAAATTCCTTAAGCCCCGGACCTGTTGATTTTGTTCAAAAATGAAAATTTCAAAAGTGCCCCGATTTCTGCTTTAAACTTTAGGTACTATCCCAAAATGTATCACTAAGGTGACAAAAGTTGATTTCGGAGCATAATTTTTGAACAGGAGCTTCAACAGTTTTGTGGCATATGAGAAATTCCCTAAGCCCCTGACTTGTCGATTTTGGTCAAAAATTAAAATTTCAAAAGTGCCCCGATTTCTGCTTTAAACTTTAGGTACTATCCCAAAATGTATCACTGAGGTGACAGAAGTTGATTTTGGAGCATAATTTTTGAACAGGAGCTTCAACCGTTTTGTGGAATATGAGAAATTCCTTAAGCCCCGGACCTGTTGATTTTGTTCAAAAATGAAAATTTCAAAAGTGCCCCGATTTCTGCTTTAAACTTATGTACTATCCCAAAATGTATCACTAAGGTGACAGAAGTTGATTTCGGAGCATAATTTTTGAACAGGAGCTTCAACAGTTTTGTGACATATGAGAAATTCCCTAAGCCCCTGACTTGTCGATTTTGGTCAAAAATTAAAATTTCAAAAGTGCCCCGATTTCTGCTTTAAACTTATGTACTATCCCAAAATGTATCACTAAGGTGACAGAAGTTGATTTCGGAGCATAATTTTTGAACAGGAGCTTCAACCGTTTTGTGGCATATGAGAAATTCCCTAAGCCCCGAACCTGTTGATTTTGGTCAAAAATGAAAATTTCAAAAGTGCCCCGATTTCTGCTTTAAACTTTAGGTACTATCCCAAAATGTATCACTGAGGTGACAGAAGTTGATTTTGGAGCATAATTTTTGAACAGGAGCTTCAACCGTTTTGTGGAATATGAGAAATTCCTTAAGCCCCGGACCTGATGATTTTGTTCAAAAATGAAAATTTCAAAAGTGCCCCGATTTCTGCTTTAAACTTTAGGTACTATCCCAAAATGTATCACTAAGGTGACAGAAGTTAATTTCGGAGCATAATTTTTGAACAGGAGCTTCAACAGTTTTGTGGCATATGAGAAATTCCCTAAGCCCCTGACTTGTCAATTTTGGTCAAAAATGAAAATTTCAAAAGTGCCCCGATTTCTGCTTTAAACTTATGTACTATCCCAAAATGTATCACTAAGGTGACAGAAGTTGATTTCGGAGCATAATTTTTGAACAGGAGCTTCAACATTTTGTTGGCATATGAGAAATTCCCTAAGCCCCGGATCTGTTGATTTTGGTCAAAAATGAAAATTTCAAAAGTGCCCCAATTTCTGCTTTAAACTTTAGGTACTATCCCAAAATGTTTCACTAAGGTGACAGAAGTTGATTTCGGAGCATCATTTTTGAACAGGAGCTTCAACAGTTTTGTGGCATATGAGAAATTCCCTAAGCCCCGGACTTGTCGATTTTGGTCAAAAATGAAAATTTCAAAAGTGCCCCGATTTCTGCTTTAAACTTTAGGTACTATCCCAAAATGTATCACTAAGGTGACAAAAGTTGATTTCGGAGCATTATTTTTGAACAGGAGCTTCAACCGTTTTGTGGCATATGTAAATTCCTTAAGCCCCAAACCTGTTGATTTTGGTCAAAAATGAAAATTTCAAAAGTGCCCCGATTTCTGCTTTAAACTTTATGTACTATCCCAAAATGTATCACTAAGGTGACAGAAGTTGATTTCGGAGCATCATTTTTGAACAGGAGCTTCAACCGTTTTGTGGCATATGAGAAATTCCTTAAGCCCCGGTCCTGTTGATTTTGTTCAAAATGAAAATTTCAAAAGTGCCCCGATTTTTGCTTTAAACTTTAGGTACTATCCCAAAATGTATCACTAAGGTGACAGAAGTTGATTTCGGAGCATAATTTTTGAACAGGAGCTTCAACCGTTTTGTGGCATATGAGAGATTCCCTAAGCCCCGGACCTGTTGATTTTGGTCAAAAATGAAAATTTCAAAAGTGCCCCGATTTCTGCTTTAAACTTTAGGTACTATCCCAAAATGTATCACTGAGGTGACAGAAGTTGATTTTGGAGCATAATTTTTGAACAGGAGCTTCAACCGTTTTGTGGAATATGAGAAATTCCTTAAGCCCCGGACCTGTTGATTTTGTTCAAAAATGAAAATTTCAAAAGTGCCCCGATTTCTGCTTTAAACTTTAGGTACTATCCCAAAATGTATCACTAAGGTGACAAAAGTTGATTTCGGAGCATAATTTTTGAACAGGAGCTTCAACAGTTTTGTGGCATATGAGAAATTCCCTAAGCCCCTGACTTGTCGATTTTGGTCAAAAATTAAAATTTCAAAAGTGCCCCGATTTCTGCTTTAAACTTATGTACTATCCCAAAATGTATCACTAAGGTGACAGAAGTTGATTTCGGAGCATAATTTTTGAACAGGAGCTTCAACCATTTTGTGGCATATGAGAAATTCCCTAAGCCCCGAACCTGTTGATTTTGGTCAAAAATGAAAATTTCAAAAGTGCCCCGATTTCTGCTTTAAACTTATGTACTATCCCAAAATGTATCACTAAGGTGACAGAAGTTGATTTCGGAGCATCATTTTTGAACAGGAGCTTCAACCGTTTTGTGGCATATGTAAATTCCTTAGGCCCCGGACCCGTTGATTTTGGTCAAAAATGAAAATTTCAAAAGTGCCCCGATTTCTGCTTTAAACTTTAGGTACTATCCCAAAATGTATCACTAAGGTGACAGAAGTTGATTTCGGAGAATCATTTTTGAACAGGAGCTTCAACAGTTTTGTGCCATATGAGAAATTCCCTAAGCCCCGCACCTGTCGATTTTGTTCAAAAATGAAAATTTCAAAAGTTCCCCAGTTTTTGCTTTAAACTTTAGGTACTATCCCAAAATGTATCACTAAGGTGACAGAAGTTGATTTCGGAGCATAATTTTTGAACAGAGCTTCAACCGTTTTGTGGCATATGAGAAATTCCCTAAGCCCCGGACCTGTTGATTTTGGTCAAAAATGAAAATTTCAAAAGTGCCCCGATTTCTGCTTTAAACTTATGTACTATCCCAAAATGTATCACTAAGGTGACAGAAGTTGATTTCGGAGCATAATTTTTGAACAGGAGCTTCAACAGTTTTGTGACATATGAGAAATTCCCTAAGCCCCTGACTTGTCGATTTTGGTCAAAAATTAAAATTTCAAAAGTGCCCCGATTTCTGCTTTAAACTTATGTACTATCCCAAAATGTATCACTAAGGTGACAGAAGTTGATTTCGGAGCATAATTTTTGAACAGGAGCTTCAACCGTTTTGTGGCATATGTAAATTCCTTAAGCCCCGGACCTGTTGATTTTGGTCAAAAATGAAAATTTCAAAAGTGCCCCGATTTCTGCTTTAAACTTTAGGTACTATCCCAAAATGTATCACTAAGGTGACAGAAGTTGATTTCGGAGCATAATTTTTGAACAGGAGCTTCAACCGTTTTGTGGCATATGAGAAATTCCCTAAGCCCCGGACCTGTTGATTTTGGTCAAAAATTAAAATTTCAAAAGTGCCCCGATTTCTGCTTTAAACTTTATGTACTATCCCAAAATGTATCACTAAGGTGACAGAAGTTGATTTCGGAGCATCATTTTTGAACAGGAGCTTCAACCGTTTTGTGGCATATGAGAAATTCCCTAAGCCCCGAACCTGTCGATTTTGGTCAAAAATGAAAATTTCAAAAGTGCCCCAAGTTGTGCTTTAAACTTTAGGTACTATCCCAAAATGTATCACTAATGTGACAGAAGTTGATTTTGGAGCATAATTTTTGAACAGGAGCTTCAACCGTTTTGTGGCATATGAGAAATTCCTTAAGCCCCGGACCTGTTGATTTTGTTCAAAAATTAAAATTTCAAAAGTGCCCTGATTTCTGCTTTAAACTTTAGGTACTATCCCAAAATGTATCACTAAGGTAACAGAAGTTGATTTCGGAGCATAATTTTTGAACAGGAGCTTCAACCGTTTTGTGGCATATGAGAAATTCCTTAAGCCCCGGTCCTGTTGATTTTGTTCAAAAATGAAAATTTCAAAAGTGCCCCGATTTCTGCTTTAAACTTTAGGTACTATCCCAAAATGTATCACTAAGGTGACAGAAGTTGATTTCGGAGCATCATTTTTGAACAGGAGCTTCAACAGTTTTGTGGCATATGAGAAATTCCCTAAGCCCCGCACCTGTCGATTTTGTTCAAAAATGAAAATTTCAAAAGTTCCCCAGTTTTTGCTTTAAACTTTAGGTACTATCCCAAAATGTATCACTAAGGTGACAGAAGTTGATTTCGGAGCATAATTTTTGAACAGAGCTTCAACCGTTTTGTGGCATATGAGAAATTCCCTAAGCCCCGGACCAGTTGATTTTGGTCAAAAATGAAAATTTCAAAAGTGCCCCGATTTCTGCTTTAAACTTATGTACTATCCCAAAATGTATCACTAAGGTGACAGAAGTTGATTTCGGAGCATAATTTTTGAACAGGAGCTTCAACCGTTTTGTGGCATATGAGAAATTCCTTAAGCCCCGGTCCTGTTGATTTTGTTCAAAATGAAAATTTCAAAAGTGCCCCGATTTTTGCTTTAAACTTTAGGTACTATCCCAAAATGTATCACTAAGGTGACAGAAGTTGATTTCGGAGCATCATTTTTGAACAGGAGCTTCAACCGTTTTGTGGCATATGTAAATTCCTTAGGCCCCGGACCTGTTGATTTTGGTCAAAAATGAAAATTTCAAAAGTGCCCCGATTTCTGCTTTAAACTTTAGGTACTATCCCAAAATGTATCACTAAGGTGACAGAAGTTGATTTCGGAGAATCATTTTTGAACAGGAGCTTCAACAGTTTTGTGGCATATGAGAAATTCCCTAAGCCCCGCACCTGTCAATTTTGTTCAAAAATGAAAATTTCAAAAGTTCCCCAGTTTTTGCTTTAAACTTTAGGTACTATCCCAAAATGTATCACTAAGGTGACAGAAGTTGATTTCGGAGCATAATTTTTGAACAGAGCTTCAACCGTTTTGTGGCATATGAGAAATTCCCTAAGCCCCGGACCTGTTGATTTTGGTCAAAAATGAAAATTTCAAAAGTGCCCCGATTTCTGCTTTAAACTTATGTACTATCCCAAAATGTATCACTAAGGTGACAGAAGTTGATTTCGGAGCATAATTTTTGAACAGGAGCTTCAACAGTTTTGTGACATATGAGAAATTCCCTAAGCCCCTGACTTGTCGATTTTGGTCAAAAATTAAAATTTCAAAAGTGCCCCGATTTCTGCTTTAAACTTATGTACTATCCCAAAATGTATCACTAAGGTGACAGAAGTTGATTTCGGAGCATCATTTTTGAACAGGAGCTTCAACCGTTTTGTGGCATATGTAAATTCCTTAAGCCCCGGACCTGTTGATTTTGGTCAAAAATGAAAATTTCAAAAGTGCCCCGATTTCTGCTTTAAACTTTAGGTACTATCCCAAAATGTATCACTAAGGTGACAGAAGTTGATTTCGGAGCATCATTTTTGAACAGGAGCTTCAACCGTTTTGTGGCATATGAGAAATTCCCTAAGCCCCGGACCTGTTGATTTTGGTCAAAAATTAAAATTTCAAAAGTGCCCCGATTTCTGCTTTAAACTTTAGGTACTCTCCCAAAATGTATCACTAAGGTGACAGAAGTTGATTTCGGAGCATAATTTTTGAACAGGAGCTTCAACAGTTTTGTGGCATATGAGAAATTCCCTAAGCCCCGGACCTGTCGATTTTGGTCAAAAATGAAAATTTCAAAAGTGCCCCAATTTCTGCTTTAAACTTTACGTACTATCCCAAAATGTAACACTAAGTTGACAGAAGTTGATTTCGGAGCATCATTTTTGAACAGAGCTTCAACCGTTTTGTGGCATATGAGAAATTCCCTAAGCCCCGGACCTGTTAATTTTGGTCCAAAATGAAAATTTCAAAAGTGCCCCGATTTCTGCTTTAAACTTTAGGTACTATCCCAAAATGTATCACTAAGGTGACAGAAGTTGATTTCGGAGCATAATTTTTGAACAGGAGCTTCAACAGTTTTGTGGCATATGAGAAATTCCCTAAGCCCCTGACTTGTCGATTTTGGTCAAAAATTAAAATTTCAAAAGTGCCCCGATTTCTGCTTTAAACTTATGTACTATCCCAAAATGTATCACTAAGGTGACAGAAGTTGATTTCGGAGCATAATTTTTGAACAGGAGCTTCAACCGTTTTGTGGCATATGAGAGATTCCCTAAGCCCCGGACCTGTTGATTTTGGTCAAAAATGAAAATTTCAAAAGTGCCCCGATTTCTGCTTTAAACTTTAGGTACTATCCCAAAATGTATCACTGAGGTGACAGAAGTTGATTTTGGAGCATAATTTTTGAACAGGAGCTTCAACCGTTTTGTGGAATATGAGAAATTCCTTAAGCCCCGGACCTGTTGATTTTGTTCAAAAATGAAAATTTCAAAAGTGCCCCGATTTCTGCTTTAAACTTTAGGTACTATCCCAAAATGTATCACTAAGGTGACAAAAGTTGATTTCGGAGCATAATTTTTGAACAGGAGCTTCAACAGTTTTGTGGCATATGAGAAATTCCCTAAGCCCCTGACTTGTCGATTTTGGTCAAAAATTAAAATTTCAAAAGTGCCCCGATTTCTGCTTTAAACTTATGTACTATCCCAAAATGTATCACTAAGGTGACAGAAGTTGATTTCGGAGCATAATTTTTGAACAGGAGCTTCAACCGTTTTGTGGCATATGAGAAATTCCCTAAGCCCCGAACCTGTTGATTTTGGTCAAAAATGAAAATTTCAAAAGTGCCCCGATTTCTGCTTTAAACTTTAGGTACTATCCCAAAATGTATCACTGAGGTGACAGAAGTTGATTTTGGAGCATAATTTTTGAACAGGAGCTTCAACCGTTTTGTGGAATATGAGAAATTCCTTAAGCCCCGGACCTGATGATTTTGTTCAAAAATGAAAATTTCAAAAGTGCCCCGATTTCTGCTTTAAACTTTAGGTACTATCCCAAAATGTATCACTAAGGTGACAGAAGTTAATTTCGGAGCATAATTTTTGAACAGGAGCTTCAACAGTTTTGTGGCATATGAGAAATTCCCTAAGCCCCTGACTTGTCAATTTTGGTCAAAAATGAAAATTTCAAAAGTGCCCCGATTTCTGCTTTAAACTTTAGGTACTATCCCAAAATGTATCACTAAGGTGACAAAAGTTGATTTCGGAGCATTATTTTTGAACAGGAGCTTCAACCGTTTTGTGGCATATGTAAATTCCTTAAGCCCCAAACCTGTTGATTTTGGTCAAAAATGAAAATTTCAAAAGTGCCCCGATTTCTGCTTTAAACTTTATGTACTATCCCAAAATGTATCACTAAGGTGACAGAAGTTGATTTCGGAGCATCATTTTTGAACAGGAGCTTCAACCGTTTTGTGGCATATGAGAAATTCCTTAAGCCCCGGTCCTGTTGATTTTGTTCAAAATGAAAATTTCAAAAGTGCCCCGATTTTTGCTTTAAACTTTAGGTACTATCCCAAAATGTATCACTAAGGTGACAGAAGTTGATTTCGGAGCATAATTTTTGAACAGGAGCTTCAACCGTTTTGTGGCATATGAGAGATTCCCTAAGCCCCGGACCTGTTGATTTTGGTCAAAAATGAAAATTTCAAAAGTGCCCCGATTTCTGCTTTAAACTTTAGGTACTATCCCAAAATGTATCACTGAGGTGACAGAAGTTGATTTTGGAGCATAATTTTTGAACAGGAGCTTCAACCGTTTTGTGGAATATGAGAAATTCCTTAAGCCCCGGACCTGTTGATTTTGTTCAAAAATGAAAATTTCAAAAGTGCCCCGATTTCTGCTTTAAACTTTAGGTACTATCCCAAAATGTATCACTAAGGTGACAGAAGTTAATTTCGGAGCATAATTTTTGAACAGGAGCTTCAACAGTTTTGTGGCATATGAGAAATTCCCTAAGCCCCTGACTTGTCAATTTTGGTCAAAAATGAAAATTTCAAAAGTGCCCCGATTTCTGCTTTAAACTTTAGGTACTATCCCAAAATGTATCACTAAGGTGACAAAAGTTGATTTCGGAGCATTATTTTTGAACAGGAGCTTCAACCGTTTTGTGGCATATGTAAATTCCTTAAGCCCCAAACCTGTTGATTTTGGTCAAAAATGAAAATTTCAAAAGTGCCCCGATTTCTGCTTTAAACTTTATGTACTATCCCAAAATGTATCACTAAGGTGACAGAAGTTGATTTCGGAGCATCATTTTTGAACAGGAGCTTCAACCGTTTTGTGGCATATGAGAAATTCCTTAAGCCCCGGTCCTGTTGATTTTGTTCAAAATGAAAATTTCAAAAGTGCCCCGATTTTTGCTTTAAACTTTAGGTACTATCCCAAAATGTATCACTAAGGTGACAGAAGTTGATTTCGGAGCATAATTTTTGAACAGGAGCTTCAACCGTTTTGTGGCATATGAGAGATTCCCTAAGCCCCGGACCTGTTGATTTTGGTCAAAAATGAAAATTTCAAAAGTGCCCCGATTTCTGCTTTAAACTTTAGGTACTATCCCAAAATGTATCACTGAGGTGACAGAAGTTGATTTTGGAGCATAATTTTTGAACAGGAGCTTCAACCGTTTTGTGGAATATGAGAAATTCCTTAAGCCCCGGACCTGTTGATTTTGTTCAAAAATGAAAATTTCAAAAGTGCCCCGATTTCTGCTTTAAACTTTAGGTACTATCCCAAAATGTATCACTAAGGTGACAAAAGTTGATTTCGGAGCATAATTTTTGAACAGGAGCTTCAACAGTTTTGTGGCATATGAGAAATTCCCTAAGCCCCTGACTTGTCGATTTTGGTCAAAAATTAAAATTTCAAAAGTGCCCCGATTTCTGCTTTAAACTTATGTACTATCCCAAAATGTATCACTAAGGTGACAGAAGTTGATTTCGGAGCATAATTTTTGAACAGGAGCTTCAACCATTTTGTGGCATATGAGAAATTCCCTAAGCCCCGAACCTGTTGATTTTGGTCAAAAATGAAAATTTCAAAAGTGCCCCGATTTCTGCTTTAAACTTTAGGTACTATCCCAAAATGTATCACTGAGGTGACAGAAGTTGATTTTGGAGCATAATTTTTGAACAGGAGCTTCAACCGTTTTGTGGAATATGAGAAATTCCTTAAGCCCCGGACCTGATGATTTTGTTCAAAAATGAAAATTTCAAAAGTGCCCCGATTTCTGCTTTAAACTTTAGGTACTATCCCAAAATGTATCACTAAGGTGACAGAAGTTAATTTCGGAGCATAATTTTTGAACAGGAGCTTCAACAGTTTTGTGGCATATGAGAAATTCCCTAAGCCCCTGACTTGTCAATTTTGGTCAAAAATGAAAATTTCAAAAGTGCCCCGATTTCTGCTTTAAACTTATGTACTATCCCAAAATGTATCACTAAGGTGACAGAAGTTGATTTCGGAGCATAATTTTTGAACAGGAGCTTCAACATTTTGTTGGCATATGAGAAATTCCCTAAGCCCCGGATCTGTTGATTTTGGTCAAAAATGAAAATTTCAAAAGTGCCCCAATTTCTGCTTTAAACTTTAGGTACTATCCCAAAATGTTTCACTAAGGTGACAGAAGTTGATTTCGGAGCATCATTTTTGAACAGGAGCTTCAACAGTTTTGTGGCATATGAGAAATTCCCTAAGCCCCGGACTTGTCGATTTTGGTCAAAAATGAAAATTTCAAAAGTGCCCCGATTTCTGCTTTAAACTTTAGGTACTATCCCAAAATGTATCACTAAGGTGACAAAAGTTGATTTCGGAGCATTATTTTTGAACAGGAGCTTCAACCGTTTTGTGGCATATGTAAATTCCTTAAGCCCCAAACCTGTTGATTTTGGTCAAAAATGAAAATTTCAAAAGTGCCCCGATTTCTGCTTTAAACTTTATGTACTATCCCAAAATGTATCACTAAGGTGACAGAAGTTGATTTCGGAGCATCATTTTTGAACAGGAGCTTCAACCGTTTTGTGGCATATGAGAAATTCCCTAAGCCCCGAACCTGTCGATTTTGGTCAAAAATGAAAATTTCAAAAGTGCCCCAAGTTGTGCTTTAAACTTTAGGTACTATCCCAAAATGTATCACTAATGTGACAGAAGTTGATTTTGGAGCATAATTTTTGAACAGGAGCTTCAACCGTTTTGTGGCATATGAGAAATTCCTTAAGCCCCGGACCTGTTGATTTTGTTCAAAAATTAAAATTTCAAAAGTGCCCTGATTTCTGCTTTAAACTTTAGGTACTATCCCAAAATGTATCACTAAGGTAACAGAAGTTGATTTCGGAGCATAATTTTTGAACAGGAGCTTCAACCGTTTTGTGGCATATGAGAAATTCCTTAAGCCCCGGTCCTGTTGATTTTGTTCAAAAATGAAAATTTCAAAAGTGCCCCGATTTCTGCTTTAAACTTTAGGTACTATCCCAAAATGTATCACTAAGGTGACAGAAGTTGATTTCGGAGCATCATTTTTGAACAGGAGCTTCAACCGTTTTGTGGCATATGTAAATTCCTTAGGCCCCGGACCTGTTGATTTTGGTCAAAAATGAAAATTTCAAAAGTGCCCCGATTTCTGCTTTAAACTTTAGGTACTATCCCAAAATGTATCACTAAGGTGACAGAAGTTGATTTCGGAGCATCATTTTTGAACAGGAGCTTCAACAGTTTTGTGGCATATGAGAAATTCCCTAAGCCCCGCACCTGTCGATTTTGTTCAAAAATGAAAATTTCAAAAGTTCCCCAGTTTTTGCTTTAAACTTTAGGTACTATCCCAAAATGTATCACTAAGGTGACAGAAGTTGATTTCGGAGCATAATTTTTGAACAGAGCTTCAACCGTTTTGTGGCATATGAGAAATTCCCTAAGCCCCGGACCTGTTGATTTTGGTCAAAAATGAAAATTTCAAAAGTGCCCCGATTTCTGCTTTAAACTTATGTACTATCCCAAAATGTATCACTAAGGTGACAGAAGTTGATTTCGGAGCATAATTTTTGAACAGGAGCTTCAACCGTTTTGTGGCATATGAGAAATTCCTTAAGCCCCGGTCCTGTTGATTTTGTTCAAAAATGAAAATTTCAAAAGTACCCCGATTTTTGCTTTAAACTTTAGGTACTATCCCAAAATGTATCACTAAGGTGACAGAAGTTGATTTCGGAGCATCATTTTTGAACAGGAGCTTCAACCGTTTTGTGGCATATGTAAATTCCTTAGGCCCCGGACCCGTTGATTTTGGTCAAAAATGAAAATTTCAAAAGTGCCCCGATTTCTGCTTTAAACTTTAGGTACTATCCCAAAATGTATCACTAAGGTGACAGAAGTTGATTTCGGAGAATCATTTTTGAACAGGAGCTTCAACAGTTTTGTGCCATATGAGAAATTCCCTAAGCCCCGCACCTGTCGATTTTGTTCAAAAATGAAAATTTCAAAAGTTCCCCAGTTTTTGCTTTAAACTTTAGGTACTATCCCAAAATGTATCACTAAGGTGACAGAAGTTGATTTCGGAGCATAATTTTTGAACAGAGCTTCAACCGTTTTGTGGCATATGAGAAATTCCCTAAGCCCCGGACCTGTTGATTTTGGTCAAAAATGAAAATTTCAAAAGTGCCCCGATTTCTGCTTTAAACTTATGTACTATCCCAAAATGTATCACTAAGGTGACAGAAGTTGATTTCGGAGCATAATTTTTGAACAGGAGCTTCAACAGTTTTGTGACATATGAGAAGTTCCCTAAGCCCCTGACTTGTCGATTTTGGTCAAAAATTAAAATTTCAAAAGTGCCCCGATTTCTGCTTTAAACTTATGTACTATCCCAAAATGTATCACTAAGGTGACAGAAGTTGATTTCGGAGCATAATTTTTGAACAGGAGCTTCAACCGTTTTGTGGCATATGTAAATTCCTTAAGCCCCGGACCTGTTGATTTTGGTCAAAAATGAAAATTTCAAAAGTGCCCCGATTTCTGCTTTAAACTTTAGGTACTATCCCAAAATGTATCACTAAGGTGACAGAAGTTGATTTCGGAGCATAATTTTTGAACAGGAGCTTCAACCGTTTTGTGGCATATGTAAATTCCTTAAGCCCCGGACCTGTTGATTTTGGTCAAAAATGAAAATTTCAAAAGTGCCCCGATTTCTGCTTTAAACTTTAGGTACTATCCCAAAATGTATCACTAAGGTGACAGAAGTTGATTTCGGAGCATCATTTTTGAACAGGAGCTTCAACCGTTTTGTGGCATATGAGAAATTCCCTAAGCCCCGGACCTGTTGATTTTGGTCAAAAATTAAAATTTCAAAAGTGCCCCGATTTCTGCTTTAAACTTTAGGTACTATCCCAAAATGTATCACTAAGGTGACAGAAGTTGATTTCGGAGCATAATTTTTGAACAGGAGCTTCAACAGTTTTGTGGCATATGAGAAATTCCCTAAGCCCCGGACCTGTCGATTTTGGTCAAAAATGAAAATTTCAAAAGTGCCCCGATTTCTGCTTTAAACTTTACGTACTATCCCAAAATGTATCACTAAGTTGACAGAAGTTGATTTCGGAGCATCATTTTTTAACAGAGCTTCAACCGTTTTGTGGCATATGAGAAATTCCCTAAGCCCCGGACCTGTTAATTTTGGTCCAAAATGAAAATTTCAAAAGTGCCCCGATTTCTGCTTTAAACTTTAGGTACTATCCCAAAATGTATCACTAAGGTGACAGAAGTTGATTTCGGAGCATAATTTTTGAACAGGAGCTTCAACAGTTTTGTGGCATATGAGAAATTCCCTAAGCCCCTGACTTGTCGATTTTGGTCAAAAATTAAAATTTCAAAAGTGCCCCGATTTCTGCTTTAAACTTATGTACTATCCCAAAATGTATCACTAAGGTGACAGAAGTTGATTTCGGAGCATAATTTTTGAACAGGAGCTTCAACCGTTTTGTGGCATATGAGAGATTCCCTAAGCCCCGGACCTGTTGATTTTGGTCAAAAATGAAAATTTCAAAAGTGCCCCGATTTCTGCTTTAAACTTTAGGTACTATCCCAAAATGTATCACTGAGGTGACAGAAGTTGATTTTGGAGCATAATTTTTGAATAGGAGCTTCAACCGTTTTGTGGAATATGAGAAATTCCTTAAGCCCCGGACCTGTTGATTTTGTTCAAAAATGAAAATTTCAAAAGTGCCCCGATTTCTGCTTTAAACTTTAGGTACTATCCCAAAATGTATCACTAAGGTGACAAAAGTTGATTTCGGAGCATAATTTTTGAACAGGAGCTTCAACAGTTTTGTGGCATATGAGAAATTCCCTAAGCCCCTGACTTGTCGATTTTGGTCAAAAATTAAAATTTCAAAAGTGCCCCGATTTCTGCTTTAAACTTATGTACTATCCCAAAATGTATCACTAAGGTGACAGAAGTTGATTTCGGAGCATAATTTTTGAACAGGAGCTTCAACCGTTTTGTGGCATATGAGAAATTCCCTAAGCCCCGAACCTGTTGATTTTGGTCAAAAATGAAAATTTCAAAAGTGCCCCGATTTCTGCTTTAAACTTTAGGTACTATCCCAAAATGTATCACTGAGGTGACAGAAGTTGATTTTGGAGCATAATTTTTGAACAGGAGCTTCAACCGTTTTGTGGAATATGAGAAATTCCTTAAGCCCCGGACCTGTTGATTTTGTTCAAAAATGAAAATTTCAAAAGTGCCCCGATTTCTGCTTTAAACTTTAGGTACTATCCCAAAATGTATCACTAAGGTGACAGAAGTTGATTTCGGAGCATAATTTTTGAACAGGAGCTTCAACATTTTGTTGGCATATGAGAAATTCCCTAAGCCCCGGATCTGTTGATTTTGGTCAAAAATGAAAATTTCAAAAGTGCCCCAATTTCTGCTTTAAACTTTAGGTACTATCCCAAAATGTTTCACTAAGGTGACAGAAGTTGATTTCGGAGCATCATTTTTGAACAGGAGCTTCAACAGTTTTGTGGCATATGAGAAATTCCCTAAGCCCCGGACTTGTCGATTTTGGTCAAAAATGAAAATTTCAAAAGTGCCCCGATTTCTGCTTTAAACTTTAGGTACTATCCCAAAATGTATCACTAAGGTGACAAAAGTTGATTTCGGAGCATTATTTTTGAACAGGAGCTTCAACCGTTTTGTGGCATATGTAAATTCCTTAAGCCCCAAACCTGTTGATTTTGGTCAAAAATGAAAATGTCAAAAGTGCCCCGATTTCTGCTTTAAACTTTATGTACTATCCCAAAATGTATCACTAAGGTGACAGAAGTTGATTTCGGAGCATCATTTTTGAACAGGAGCTTCAACCGTTTTGTGGCATATGAGAAATTCCCTAAGCCCCGAACCTGTCGATTTTGGTCAAAAATGAAAATTTCAAAAGTGCCCCAAGTTGTGCTTTAAACTTTAGGTACTATCCCAAAATGTATCACTAATGTGACAGAAGTTGATTTTGGAGCATAATTTTTGAACAGGAGCTTCAACCGTTTTGTGGCATATGAGAAATTCCTTAAGCCCCGGACCTGTTGATTTTGTTCAAAAATTAAAATTTCAAAAGTGCCCTGATTTCTGCTTTAAACTTTAGGTACTATCCCAAAATGTATCACTAAGGTAACAGAAGTTGATTTCGGAGCATAATTTTTGAACAGGAGCTTCAACCGTTTTGTGGCATATGAGAAATTCCTTAAGCCCCGGTCCTGTTGATTTTGTTCAAAAATGAAAATTTCAAAAGTGCCCCGATTTCTGCTTTAAACTTATGTACTATCCCAAAATGTATCACTAAGGTGACAGAAGTTGATTTCGGAGCATAATTTTTGAACAGGAGCTTCAACATTTTGTTGGCATATGAGAAATTCCCTAAGCCCCGGATCTGTTGATTTTGGTCAAAAATGAAAATTTCAAAAGTGCCCCAATTTCTGCTTTAAACTTTAGGTACTATCCCAAAATGTTTCACTAAGGTGACAGAAGTTGATTTCGGAGCATCATTTTTGAACAGGAGCTTCAACAGTTTTGTGGCATATGAGAAATTCCCTAAGCCCCGGACTTGTCGATTTTGGTCAAAAATGAAAATTTCAAAAGTGCCCCGATTTCTGCTTTAAACTTTAGGTACTATCCCAAAATGTATCACTAAGGTGACAAAAGTTGATTTCGGAGCATTATTTTTGAACAGGAGCTTCAACCGTTTTGTGGCATATGTAAATTCCTTAAGCCCCAAACCTGTTGATTTTGGTCAAAAATGAAAATGTCAAAAGTGCCCCGATTTCTGCTTTAAACTTTATGTACTATCCCAAAATGTATCACTAAGGTGACAGAAGTTGATTTCGGAGCATCATTTTTGAACAGGAGCTTCAACCGTTTTGTGGCATATGAGAAATTCCCTAAGCCCCGAACCTGTCGATTTTGGTCAAAAATGAAAATTTCAAAAGTGCCCCAAGTTGTGCTTTAAACTTTAGGTACTATCCCAAAATGTATCACTAATGTGACAGAAGTTGATTTTGGAGCATAATTTTTGAACAGGAGCTTCAACCGTTTTGTGGCATATGAGAAATTCCTTAAGCCCCGGACCTGTTGATTTTGTTCAAAAATTAAAATTTCAAAAGTGCCCTGATTTCTGCTTTAAACTTTAGGTACTATCCCAAAATGTATCACTAAGGTAACAGAAGTTGATTTCGGAGCATAATTTTTGAACAGGAGCTTCAACCGTTTTGTGGCATATGAGAAATTCCTTAAGCCCCGGTCCTGTTGATTTTGTTCAAAAATGAAAATTTCAAAAGTGCCCCAATTTCTGCTTTAAACTTTAGGTACTATCCCAAAATGTATCACTAAGGTGACAGAAGTTGATTTCGGAGCATCATTTTTGAACAGAGCTTCAACCGTTTTGTGGCATATGTAAATTCCTTAGGCCCCGGACCTGTTGATTTTGGTCAAAAATGAAAATTTCAAAAGTGCCCCGATATCTGCTTTAAACTTTAGGTACTATCCCAAAATGTATCACTAAGGTGACAGAAGTTGATTTCGGAGCATCATTTTTGAACAGGACCTTCAACAGTTTTGTGGCATATGAGAAATTCCCTAAGCCCCGCACCTGTCGATTTTGTTCAAAAATGAAAATTTCAAAAGTTCCCCAGTTTTTGCTTTAAACTTTAGGTACTATCCCAAAATGTATCACTAAGGTGACAGAAGTTGATTTCGGAGCATAATTTTTGAACAGAGCTTCAACCGTTTTGTGGCATATGAGAAATTCCCTAAGCCCCGGACCTGTTGATTTTGGTCAAAAAATGAAAATTTCAAAAGTGCCCCGATTTCTGCTTTAAACTTTAGGTACTATCCCAAAATGTATCACTAAGGTGACAGAAGTTGATTTCGGAGCATAATTTTTGAACAGGAGCTTCAACCGTTTTGTGGCATATGTAAATTCCTTAAGCCCCGGACCTGTTGATTTTGGTCAAAAATGAAAATTTCAAAAGTGCCCCGATTTCTGCTTTAAACTTTAGGTACTATCCCAAAATGTATCACTAAGGTGACAGAAGTTGATTTCGGAGCATCATTTTTGAACAGGAGCTTCAACCGTTTTGTGGCATATGAGAAATTCCCTAAGCCCCGGACCTGTTGATTTTGGTCAAAAATTAAAATTTCAAAAGTGCCCCGATTTCTGCTTTAAACTTTAGGTACTATCCCAAAATGTATCACTAAGGTGACAGAAGTTGATTTCGGAGCATAATTTTTGAACAGGAGCTTCAACAGTTTTGTGGCATATGAGAAATTCCCTAAGCCCCGGACCTGTCGATTTTGGTCAAAAATGAAAATTTCAAAAGTGCCCCAATTTCTGCTTTAAACTTTACGTACTATCCCAAAATGTATCACTAAGTTGACAGAAGTTGATTTCGGAGCATCATTTTTGAACAGAGCTTCAACCGTTTTGTGGCATATGAGAAATTCCCTAAGCCCCGGACCTGTTAATTTTGGTCCAAAATGAAAATTTCAAAAGTGCCCCGATTTCTGCTTTAAACTTTAGGTACTATCCCAAAATGTATCACTAAGGTGACAGAAGTTGATTTCGGAGCATAATTTTTGAACAGGAGCTTCAACAGTTTTGTGGCATATGAGAAATTCCCTAAGCCCCTGACTTGTCGATTTTGGTCAAAAATTAAAATTTCAAAAGTGCCCCGATTTCTGCTTTAAACTTATGTACTATCCCAAAATGTATCACTAAGGTGACAGAAGTTGATTTCGGAGCATAATTTTTGAACAGGAGCTTCAACCGTTTTGTGGCATATGAGAAATTCCCTAAGCCCCGGACCTGTTGATTTTGGTCAAAAATGAAAATTTCAAAAGTGCCCCGATTTCTGCTTTAAACTTTAGGTACTATCCCAAAATGTATCACTGAGGTGACAGAAGTTGATTTTGGAGCATCATTTTTGAACAGGAGCTTCAACCGTTTTGTGGAATATGAGAAATTCCTTAAGCCCCGGACCTGTTGATTTTGTTCAAAAATGAAAATTTCAAAAGTGCCCCGATTTCTGCTTTAAACTTTAGGTACTATCCCAAAATGTATCACTAAGGTGACAAAAGTTGATTTCGGAGCATAATTTTTGAACAGGAGCTTCAACAGTTTTGTGGCATATGAGAAATTCCCTAAGCCCCTGACTTGTCGATTTTGGTCAAAAATTAAAATTTCAAAAGTGCCCCGATTTCTGCTTTAAACTTATGTACTATCCCAAAATGTATCACTAAGGTGACAGAAGTTGATTTCGGAGCATAATTTTTGAACAGGAGCTTCAACCGTTTTGTGGCATATGAGAAATTCCCTAAGCGTTGGACCTGTTGATTTTGGTCAAAAATGAAAATTTCAAAAGTGCCCCGATTTCTGCTTTAAACTTTAGGTACTATCCCAAAATGTATCACTGAGGTGACAGAAGTTGATTTTGGAGCATAATTTTTGAACAGGAGCTTCAACCGTTTTGTGGAATATGAGAAATTCCTTAAGCCCCGGCCCTGTTGATTTTGTTCAAAAATTAAAATTTCAAAAGTGCCCTGATTTCTGCTTTAAACTTTAGGTACTATCCCAAAATGTATCACTAAGGTAACAGAAGTTGATTTCGGAGCATAATTTTTGAACAGGAGCTTCAACCGTTTTGTGGCATATGAGAAATTCCTTAAGCCCCGGTCCTGTTGATTTTGTTCAAAAATGAAAATTTCAAAAGTGCCCCGATTTCTGCTTTAAACTTTAGGTACTATCCCAAAATGTATCACTAAGGTGACAGAAGTTGATTTCGGAGCATCATTTTTGAACAGGAGCTTCAACCGTTTTGTGGCATATGTAAATTCCTTAAGCCCCAAACCTGTTGATTTTGGTCAAAAATGAAAATTTCAAAAGTGCCCCGATTTCTGCTTTAAACTTTATGTACTATCCCAAAATGTATCACTAAGGTGACAGAAGTTGATTTCGGAGCATCATTTTTGAACAGGAGCTTCAACCGTTTTGTGGCATATGAGAAATTCCCTAAGCCCCGAACCTGTCGATTTTGGTCAAAAATGAAAATTTCAAAAGTGCCCCAAGTTGTGCTTTAAACTTTAGGTACTATCCCAAAATGTATCACTAATGTGACAGAAGTTGATTTTGGAGCATAATTTTTGAACAGGAGCTTCAACCGTTTTGTGGCATATGAGAAATTCCTTAAGCCCCGGACCTGTTGATTTTGTTCAAAAATTAAAATTTCAAAAGTGCCCTGATTTCTGCTTTAAACTTTAGGTACTATCCCAAAATGTATCACTAAGGTAACAGAAGTTGATTTCGGAGCATAATTTTTGAACAGGAGCTTCAACCGTTTGTGGCATATGAGAAATTCCTTAAGCCCCGGTCCTGTTGATTTTGTTCAAAAATGAAAATTTCAAAAGTGCCCCGATTTCTGCTTTAAACTTTAGGTACTATCCCAAAATGTATCACTAAGGTGACAGAAGTTGATTTCGGAGCATCATTTTTGAACAGAGCTTCAACCGTTTTGTGGCATATGAGAAATTCCCTAAGCCCCGGACCTGTTGATTTTGGTCAAAAATTAAAATTTCAAAAGTGCCCCGATTTCTGCTTTAAACTTTAGGTACTATCCCAAAATGTATCACTAAGGTGACAGAAGTTGATTTCGGAGCATAATTTTTGAACAGGAGCTTCAACAGTTTTGTGGCATATGAGAAATTCCCTAAGCCCCGAGCCTGTCGATTTTGGTCAAAAATGAAAATTTCAAAAGTGCCCCAATTTCTGCTTTAAACTTTACGTACTATCCCAAAATGTATCACTAAGTTGACAGAAGTTGATTTCGGAGCATCATTTTTGAACAGAGCTTCAACCGTTTTGTGGCATATGAGAAATTCCCTAAGCCCCGGACCTGTTAATTTTGGTCCAAAATGAAAATTTCAAAAGTGCCCCGATTTCTGCTTTAAACTTTAGGTACTATCCCAAAATGTATCACTAAGGTGACAGAAGTTGATTTCGGAGCATAATTTTTGAACAGGAGCTTCAACAGTTTTGTGGCATATGAGAAATTCCCTAAGCCCCTGACTTGTCGATTTTGGTCAAAAATTAAAATTTCAAAAGTGCCCCGATTTCTGCTTTAAACTTATGTACTATCCCAAAATGTATCACTAAGGTGACAGAAGTTGATTTCGGAGCATAATTTTTGAACAGGAGCTTCAACCGTTTTGTGGCATATGAGAAATTCCCTAAGCCCCGGACCTGTTGATTTTGGTCAAAAATGAAAATTTCAAAAGTGCCCCGATTTCTGCTTTAAACTTTAGGTACTATCCCAAAATGTATCACTGAGGTGACAGAAGTTGATTTTGGAGCATAATTTTTGAACAGGAGCTTCAACCGTTTTGTGGCATATGTAAATTCCTTAAGCCCCGGACCTGTTGATTTTGGTCAAAAATGAAAATTTCAAAAGTGCCCCGATTTCTGCTTTAAACTTTAGGTACTATCCCAAAATGTATCACTAAGGTGACAGAAGTTGATTTCGGAGCATCATTTTTGAACAGGAGCTTCAACCGTTTTGTGGCATATGAGAAATTCCCTAAGCCCCGGACCTGTTGATTTTGGTCAAAAATTAAAATTTCAAAAGTGCCCCGATTTCTGCTTTAAACTTTAGGTACTATCCCAAAATGTATCACTAAGGTGACAGAAGTTGATTTCGGAGCATAATTTTTGAACAGGAGCTTCAACAGTTTTGTGGCATATGAGAAATTCCCTAAGCCCCGGACCTGTCGATTTTGGTCAAAAATGAAAATTTCAAAAGTGCCCCAATTTCTGCTTTAAACTTTACGTACTATCCCAAAATGTATCACTAAGTTGACAGAAGTTGATTTCGGAGCATCATTTTTGAACAGAGCTTCAACCGTTTTGTGGCATATGAGAAATTCCCTAAGCCCCGGACCTGTTAATTTTGGTCCAAAATGAAAATTTCAAAAGTGCCCCGATTTCTGCTTTAAACTTTAAGTACTATCCCAAAATGTATCACTAAGGTGACAGAAGTTGATTTCGGAGCATAATTTTTGAACAGGAGCTTCAACAGTTTTGTGGCATATGAGAAATTCCCTAAGCCCCTGACTTGTCGATTTTGGTCAAAAATTAAAATTTCAAAAGTGCCCCGATTTCTGCTTTAAACTTATGTACTATCCCAAAATGTATCACTAAGGTGACAGAAGTTGATTTCGGAGCATAATTTTTGAACAGGAGCTTCAACCGTTTTGTGGCATATGAGAAATTCCCTAAGCCCCGGACCTGTTGATTTTGGTCAAAAATGAAAATTTCAAAAGTGCCCCGATTTCTGCTTTAAACTTTAGGTACTATCCCAAAATGTATCACTGAGGTGACAGAAGTTGATTTTGGAGCATCATTTTTGAACAGGAGCTTCAACCGTTTTGTGGAATATGAGAAATTCCTTAAGCCCCGGACCTGTTGATTTTGTTCAAAAATGAAAATTTCAAAAGTGCCCCGATTTCTGCTTTAAACTTTAGGTACTATCCCAAAATGTATCACTAAGGTGACAAAAGTTGATTTCGGAGCATAATTTTTGAACAGGAGCTTCAACAGTTTTGTGGCATATGAGAAATTCCCTAAGCCCCTGACTTGTCGATTTTGGTCAAAAATTAAAATTTCAAAAGTGCCCCGATTTCTGCTTTAAACTTATGTACTATCCCAAAATGTATCACTAAGGTGACAGAAGTTGATTTCGGAGCATAATTTTTGAACAGGAGCTTCAACCGTTTTGTGGCATATGAGAAATTCCCTAAGCGTTGGACCTGTTGATTTTGGTCAAAAATGAAAATTTCAAAAGTGCCCCGATTTCTGCTTTAAACTTTAGGTACTATCCCAAAATGTATCACTGAGGTGACAGAAGTTGATTTTGGAGCATAATTTTTGAACAGGAGCTTCAACCGTTTTGTGGAATATGAGAAATTCCTTAAGCCCCGGCCCTGTTGATTTTGTTCAAAAATTAAAATTTCAAAAGTGCCCTGATTTCTGCTTTAAACTAAGGTAACAGAAGTTGATTTCGGAGCATAATTTTTGAACAGGAGCTTCAACCGTTTTGTGGCATATGAGAAATTCCTTAAGCCCCGGTCCTGTTGATTTTGTTCAAAAATGAAAATTTCAAAAGTGCCCCGATTTCTGCTTTAAACTTTAGGTACTATCCCAAAATGTATCACTAAGGTGACAGAAGTTGATTTCGGAGCATCATTTTTGAACAGGAGCTTCAACCGTTTTGTGGCATATGTAAATTCCTTAAGCCCCAAACCTGTTGATTTTGGTCAAAAATGAAAATTTCAAAAGTGCCCCGATTTCTGCTTTAAACTTTATGTACTATCCCAAAATGTATCACTAAGGTGACAGAAGTTGATTTCGGAGCATCATTTTTGAACAGGAGCTTCAACCGTTTTGTGGCATATGAGAAATTCCCTAAGCCCCGAACCTGTCGATTTTGGTCAAAAATGAAAATTTCAAAAGTGCCCCAAGTTGTGCTTTAAACTTTAGGTACTATCCCAAAATGTATCACTAATGTGACAGAAGTTGATTTTGGAGCATAATTTTTGAACAGGAGCTTCAACCGTTTTGTGGCATATGAGAAATTCCTTAAGCCCCGGACCTGTTGATTTTGTTCAAAAATTAAAATTTCAAAAGTGCCCTGATTTCTGCTTTAAACTTTAGGTACTATCCCAAAATGTATCACTAAGGTAACAGAAGTTGATTTCGGAGCATAATTTTTGAACAGGAGCTTCAACCGTTTTGTGGCATATGAGAAATTCCTTAAGCCCCGGTCCTGTTGATTTTGTTCAAAAATGAAAATTTCAAAAGTGCCCCGATTTCTGCTTTAAACTTTAGGTACTATCCCAAAATGTATCACTAAGGTGACAGAAGTTGATTTCGGAGCATCATTTTTGAACAGAGCTTCAACCGTTTTGTGGCATATGAGAAATTCCCTAAGCCCCGGACCTGTTGATTTTGGTCAAAAATTAAAATTTCAAAAGTGCCCCGATTTCTGCTTTAAACTTTAGGTACTATCCCAAAATGTATCACTAAGGTGACAGAAGTTGATTTCGGAGCATAATTTTTGAACAGGAGCTTCAACAGTTTTGTGGCATATGAGAAATTCCCTAAGCCCCGGACCTGTCGATTTTGGTCAAAAATGAAAATTTCAAAAGTGCCCCAATTTCTGCTTTAAACTTTACGTACTATCCCAAAATGTATCACTAAGTTGACAGAAGTTGATTTCGGAGCATCATTTTTGAACAGAGCTTCAACCGTTTTGTGGCATATGAGAAATTCCCTAAGCCCCGGACCTGTTAATTTTGGTCCAAAATGAAAATTTCAAAAGTGCCCCGATTTCTGCTTTAAACTTTAGGTACTATCCCAAAATGTATCACTAAGGTGACAGAAGTTGATTTCGGAGCATAATTTTTGAACAGGAGCTTCAACAGTTTTGTGGCATATGAGAAATTCCCTAAGCCCCTGACTTGTCGATTTTGGTCAAAAATTAAAATTTCAAAAGTGCCCCGATTTCTGCTTTAAACTTATGTACTATCCCAAAATGTATCACTAAGGTGACAGAAGTTGATTTCGGAGCATAATTTTTGAACAGGAGCTTCAACCGTTTTGTGGCATATGAGAAATTCCCTAAGCCCCGGACCTGTTGATTTTGGTCAAAAATGAAAATTTCAAAAGTGCCCCGATTTCTGCTTTAAACTTTAGGTACTATCCCAAAATGTATCACTGAGGTGACAGAAGTTGATTTTGGAGCATCATTTTTGAACAGGAGCTTCAACCGTTTTGTGGAATATGAGAAATTCCTTAAGCCCCGGACCTGTTGATTTTGTTCAAAAATGAAAATTTCAAAAGTGCCCCGATTTCTGCTTTAAACTTTAGGTACTATCCCAAAATGTATCACTAAGGTGACAAAAGTTGATTTCGGAGCATAATTTTTGAACAGGAGCTTCAACAGTTTTGTGGCATATGAGAAATTCCCTAAGCCCCTGACTTGTCGATTTTGGTCAAAAATTAAAATTTCAAAAGTGCCCCGATTTCTGCTTTAAACTTATGTACTATCCCAAAATGTATCACTAAGGTGACAGAAGTTGATTTCGGAGCATAATTTTTGAACAGGAGCTTCAACCGTTTTGTGGCATATGAGAAATTCCCTAAGCGTTGGACCTGTTGATTTTGGTCAAAAATGAAAATTTCAAAAGTGCCCCGATTTCTGCTTTAAACTTTAGGTACTATCCCAAAATGTATCACTGAGGTGACAGAAGTTGATTTTGGAGCATAATTTTTGAACAGGAGCTTCAACCGTTTTGTGGAATATGAGAAATTCCTTAAGCCCCGGCCCTGTTGATTTTGTTCAAAAATTAAAATTTCAAAAGTGCCCTGATTTCTGCTTTAAACTTTAGGTACTATCCCAAAATGTATCACTAAGGTAACAGAAGTTGATTTCGGAGCATAATTTTTGAACAGGAGCTTCAACCGTTTTGTGGCATATGAGAAATTCCTTAAGCCCCGGTCCTGTTGATTTTGTTCAAAAATGAAAATTTCAAAAGTGCCCCGATTTCTGCTTTAAACTTTAGGTACTATCCCAAAATGTATCACTAAGGTGACAGAAGTTGATTTCGGAGCATCATTTTTGAACAGGAGCTTCAACCGTTTTGTGGCATATGTAAATTCCTTAAGCCCCAAACCTGTTGATTTTGGTCAAAAGTGAAAATTTCAAAAGTGCCCCGATTTCTGCTTTAAACTTTATGTACTATCCCAAAATGTATCACTAAGGTGACAGAAGTTGATTTCGGAGCATCATTTTTGAACAGGAGCTTCAACCGTTTTGTGGCATATGAGAAATTCCCTAAGCCCCGAACCTGTCGATTTTGGTCAAAAATGAAAATTTCAAAAGTGCCCCAAGTTGTGCTTTAAACTTTAGGTACTATCCCAAAATGTATCACTAATGTGACAGAAGTTGATTTTGGAGCATAATTTTTGAACAGGAGCTTCAACCGTTTTGTGGCATATGAGAAATTCCTTAAGCCCCGGACCTGTTGATTTTGTTCAAAAATTAAAATTTCAAAAGTGCCCTGATTTCTGCTTTAAACTTTAGGTACTATCCCAAAATGTATCACTAAGGTAACAGAAGTTGATTTCGGAGCATAATTTTTGAACAGGAGCTTCAACCGTTTTGTGGCATATGAGAAATTCCTTAAGCCCCGGTCCTGTTGATTTTGTTCAAAAATGAAAATTTCAAAAGTGCCCCGATTTCTGCTTTAAACTTTAGGTACTATCCCAAAATGTATCACTAAGGTGACAGAAGTTGATTTCGGAGCATCATTTTTGAACAGAGCTTCAACCGTTTTGTGGCATATGTAAATTCCTTAGGCCCCGGACCTGTTGATTTTGGTCAAAAATGAAAATTTCAAAAGTGCCCCGATTTCTGCTTTAAACTTTAGGTACTATCCCAAAATGTATCACTAAGGTGACAGAAGTTGATTTCGGAGCATCATTTTTGAACAGGACCTTCAACAGTTTTGTGGCATATGAGAAATTCCCTAAGCCCCGCACCTGTCGATTTTGTTCAAAAATGAAAATTTCAAAAGTTCCCCAGTTTTTGCTTTAAACTTTAGGTACTATCCCAAAATGTATCACTAAGGTGACAGAAGTTGATTTCGGAGCATAATTTTTGAACAGAGCTTCAACCGTTTTGTGGCATATGAGAAATTCCCTAAGCCCCGGACCTGTTGATTTTGGTCAAAAATGAAAATTTCAAAAGTGCCCCGATTTCTGCTTTAAACTTATGTACTATCCCAAAATGTATCACTAAGGTGACAGAAGTTGATTTCGGAGCATAATTTTTGAACAGGAGCTTCAACCGTTTTGTGGCATATGAGAAATTCCTTAAGCCCCGGTCCTGTTGATTTTGTTCAAAAATGAAAATTTCAAAAGTGCCCCGATTTCTGCTTTAAACTTTAGGTACTATCCCAAAATGTATCACTAAGGTGACAGAAGTTGATTTCGGAGCATCATTTTTGAACAGGAGCTTCAACCGTTTTGTGGCATATGTAAATTCCTTAGGCCCCGGACCTGTTGATTTTGGTCAAAAATGAAAATTTCAAAAGTGCCCCGATTTCTGCTTTAAACTTTAGGTACTATCCCAAAATGTATCACTAAGGTGACAGAAGTTGATTTCGGAGCATCATTTTTGAACAGGAGCTTCAACAGTTTTGTGGCATATGAGAAATTCCCTAAGCCCCGCACCTGTCGATTTTGTTCAAAAATGAAAATTTCAAAAGTTCCCCAGTTTTTGCTTTAAACTTTAGGTACTATCCCAAAATGTATCACTAAGGTGACAGAAGTTGATTTCGGAGCATAATTTTTGAACAGAGCTTCAACCGTTTTGTGGCATATGAGAAATTCCCTAAGCCCCGGACCTGTTGATTTTGGTCAAAAATGAAAATTTCAAAAGTGCCCCGATTTCTGCTTTAAACTTATGTACTATCCCAAAATGTATCACTAAGGTGACAGAAGTTGATTTCGGAGCATAATTTTTGAACAGGAGCTTCAACAGTTTTGTGACATATGAGAAATTCCCTAAGCCCCTGACTTGTCGATTTTGGTCAAAAATTAAAATGTCAAAAGTGCCCCGATTTCTGCTTTAAACTTATGTACTATCCCAAAATGTATCACTAAGGTGACAGAAGTTGATTTCGGAGCATAATTTTTGAACAGGAGCTTCAACCGTTTTGTGGCATATGTAAATTCCTTAAGCCCCGGACCTGTTGATTTTGGTCAAAAATGAAAATTTCAAAAGTGCCCCGATTTCTGCTTTAAACTTTAGGTACTATCCCAAAATGTATCACTAAGGTGACAGAAGTTGATTTCGGAGCATAATTTTTGAACAGGAGCTTCAACCGTTTTGTGGCATATGTAAATTCCTTAAGCCCCGGACCTGTTGATTTTGGTCAAAAATGAAAATTTCAAAAGTGCCCCGATTTCTGCTTTAAACTTTAGGTACTATCCCAAAATGTATCACTAAGGTGACAGAAGTTGATTTCGGAGCATAATTTTTGAACAGGAGCTTCAACAGTTTTGTGGCATATGAGAAATTCCCTAAGCCCCGGACCTGTCGATTTTGGTCAAAAATGAAAATTTCAAAAGTGCCCCAATTTCTGCTTTAAACTTTACGTACTATCCCAAAATGTATCACTAAGTTGACAGAAGTTGATTTCGGAGCATCATTTTTGAACAGAGCTTCAACCGTTTTGTGGCATATGAGAAATTCCCTAAGCCCCGGACCTGTTAATTTTGGTCCAAAATGAAAATTTCAAAAGTGCCCCGATTTCTGCTTTAAACTTTAGGTACTATCCCAAAATGTATCACTAAGGTGACAGAAGTTGATTTCGGAGCATAATTTTTGAACAGGAGCTTCAACAGTTTTGTGGCATATGAGAAATTCCCTAAGCCCCTGACTTGTCGATTTTGGTCAAAAATTAAAATTTCAAAAGTGCCCCGATTTCTGCTTTAAACTTATGTACTATCCCAAAATGTATCACTAAGGTGACAGAAGTTGATTTCGGAGCATAATTTTTGAACAGGAGCTTCAACCGTTTTGTGGCATATGAGAAATTCCCTAAGCCCCGGACCTGTTGATTTTGGTCAAAAATGAAAATTTCAAAAGTGCCCCGATTTCTGCTTTAAACTTTAGGTACTATCCCAAAATGTATCACTGAGGTGACAGAAGTTGATTTTGGAGCATCATTTTTGAACAGGAGCTTCAACCGTTTTGTGGAATATGAGAAATTCCTTAAGCCCCGGACCTGTTGATTTTGTTCAAAAATGAAAATTTCAAAAGTGCCCCGATTTCTGCTTTAAACTTTAGGTACTATCCCAAAATGTATCACTAAGGTGACAAAAGTTGATTTCGGAGCATAATTTTTGAACAGGAGCTTCAACAGTTTTGTGGCATATGAGAAATTCCCTAAGCCCCTGACTTGTCGATTTTGGTCAAAAATTAAAATTTCAAAAGTGCCCCGATTTCTGCTTTAAACTTATGTACTATCCCAAAATGTATCACTAAGGTGACAGAAGTTGATTTCGGAGCATAATTTTTGAACAGGAGCTTCAACCGTTTTGTGGCATATGAGAAATTCCCTAAGCGTTGGACCTGTTGATTTTGGTCAAAAATGAAAATTTCAAAAGTGCCCCGATTTCTGCTTTAAACTTTAGGTACTATCCCAAAATGTATCACTGAGGTGACAGAAGTTGATTTTGGAGCATAATTTTTGAACAGGAGCTTCAACCGTTTTGTGGAATATGAGAAATTCCTTAAGCCCCGGCCCTGTTGATTTTGTTCAAAAATTAAAATTTCAAAAGTGCCCTGATTTCTGCTTTAAACTTTAGGTACTATCCAAAAATGTATCACTAAGGTAACAGAAGTTGATTTCGGAGCATAATTTTTGAACAGGAGCTTCAACCGTTTTGTGGCATATGAGAAATTCCTTAAGCCCCGGTCCTGTTGATTTTGTTCAAAAATGAAAATTTCAAAAGTGCCCCGATTTCTGCTTTAAACTTTAGGTACTATCCCAAAATGTATCACTAAGGTGACAGAAGTTGATTTCGGAGCATCATTTTTGAACAGAAGCTTCAACCGTTTTGTGGCATATGTAAATTCCTTAGGCCCCGGACCTGTTGATTTTGGTCAAAAATGAAAATTTCAAAAGTGCCCCGATTTCTGCTTTAAACTTTAGGTACTATCCCAAAATGTATCACTAAGGTGACAGAAGTTGATTTCGGAGCATAATTTTTGAACAGAGCTTCAACCGTTTTGTGGCATATGAGAAATTCCCTAAGCCCCGGACCTGTTGATTTTGGTCAAAAATGAAAATTTCAAAAGTGCCCCGATTTCTGCTTTAAACTTATGTACTATCCCAAAATGTATCACTAAGGTGACAGAAGTTGATTTCGGAGCATAATTTTTGAACAGGAGCTTCAACAGTTTTGTGACATATGTGAAATTCCCTAAGCCCCTGACTTGTCGATTTTGGTCAAAAATTAAAATTTCAAAAGTGCCCCGATTTCTGCTTTAAACTTATGTACTATCCCAAAATGTATCACTAAGGTGACAGAAGTTGATTTCGGAGCATAATTTTTGAACAGGAGCTTCAACCGTTTTGTGGCATATGTAAATTCCTTAAGCCCCGGACCTGTTGATTTTGGTCAAAAATGAAAATTTCAAAAGTGCCCCGATTTCTGCTTTAAACTTTAGGTACTATCCCAAAATGTATCACTAAGGTGACAGAAGTTGATTTCGGAGCATCATTTTTGAACAGGAGCTTCAACCGTTTTGTGGCATATGTAAATTCCTTAAGCCCCGGACCTGTTGATTTTGGTCAAAAATGAAAATTTCAAAAGTGCCCCGATTTCTGCTTTAAACTTTAGGTACTATCCCAAAATGTATCACTAAGGTGACAGAAGTTGATTTCGGAGCATAATTTTTGAACAGGAGCTTCAACCGTTTTGTGGCATATGAGAAATTCCCTAAGCCCCGGACCTGTTGATTTTGGTCAAAAATGAAAATTTCAAAAGTGCCCCGATTTCTGCTTTAAACTTTAGGTACTATCCCAAAATGTATCACTGAGGTGACAGAAGTTGATTTTGGAGCATAATTTTTGAACAGGAGCTTCAACCGTTTTGTGGAATATGAGAAATTCCTTAAGCCCCGGCCCTGTTGATTTTGTTCAAAAATTAAAATTTCAAAAGTGCCCTGATTTCTGCTTTAAACTTTAGGTACTATCCCAAAATGTATCACTAAGGTAACAGAAGTTGATTTCGGAGCATAATTTTTGAACAGGAGCTTCAACCGTTTTGTGGCATATGAGAAATTCCTTAAGCCCCGGTCCTGTTGATTTTGTTCAAAAATGAAAATTTCAAAAGTGCCCCGATTTCTGCTTTAAACTTTAGGTACTATCCCAAAATGTATACTAAGGTGACAGAAGTTGATTTCGGAGCATCATTTTTGAACAGGAGCTTCAACCGTTTTGTGGCATATGTAAATTCCTTAGGCCCCGGACCTGTTGATTTTGGTCAAAAATGAAAATTTCAAAAGTGCCCCGATTTCTGCTTTAAACTTTAGGTACTATCCCAAAATGTATCACTAAGGTGACAGAAGTTGATTTCGGAGCATAATTTTTGAACAGAGCTTCAACCGTTTTGTGGCATATGAGAAATTCCCTAAGCCCCGGACCTGTTGATTTTGGTCAAAAATGAAAATTTCAAAAGTGCCCCGATTTCTGCTTTATACTTATGTACTATCCCAAAATGTATCACTAAGGTGACAGAAGTTGATTTCGGAGCATAATTTTTGAACAGGAGCTTCAACCGTTTTGTGGCATATGTAAATTCCTTAAGCCCCGGACCTGTTGATTTTGGTCAAAAATGAAAATTTCAAAAGTGCCCCGATTTCTGCTTTAAAACTTTAGGTACTATCCCAAAATGTATCACTAAGGTGACAGAAGTTGATTTCGGAGCATCATTTTTGAACAGGAGCTTCAACCGTTTTGTGGCATATGTAAATTCCTTAAGCCCCGGACCTGTTGATTTTGGTCAAAAATGAAAATTTCAAAAGTGCCCCGATTTCTGCTTTAAACTTTAGGTACTATCCCAAAATGTATCACTAAGGTGACAGAAGTTGATTTCGGAGCATCATTTTTGAACAGGAGCTTCAACCGTTTTGTGGCATATGAGAAATTCCCTAAGCCCCGGACCTGTTGATTTTGGTCAAAAATTAAAATTTCAAAAGTGCCCCGATTTCAGCTTTAAACTTTAGGTACTATCCCAAAATGTATCACTAAGGTGACAGAAGTTGATTTCGGAGCATAATTTTTGAACAGGAGCTTCAACAGTTTTGTGGCATATGAGAAATTCCCTAAGCCCCGGACCTGTCGATTTTGGTCAAAAATGAAAATTTCAAAAGTGCCCCGATTTCTGCTTTAAACTTATGTACTATCCCAAAATGTATCACTAAGGTGACAGAAGTTGATTTCGGAGCATAATTTTTGAACAGGAGCTTCAACCGTTTTGTGGCATATGAGAAATTCCTTAAGCCCCGGTCCTGTTGATTTTGTTCAAAAATGAAAATTTCAAAAGTGCCCCGATTTCTGCTTTAAACTTTAGGTACTATCCCAAAATGTATCACTAAGGTGACAGAAGTTGATTTCGGAGCATCATTTTTGAACAGGAGCTTCAACCGTTTTGTGGCATATGTAAATTCCTTAGGCCCCGGACCTGTTGATTTTGGTCAAAAATGAAAATTTCAAAAGTGCCCCGATTTCTGCTTTAAACTTTAGGTACTATCCCAAAATGTATCACTAAGGTGACAGAAGTTGATTTCGGAGCATCATTTTTGAACAGGAGCTTCAACAGTTTTGTGGCATATGAGAAATTTCCTAAGCCCCGCACCTGTCGATTTTGTTCAAAAATGAAAATTTCAAAAGTTCCCCAGTTTTTGCTTTAAACTTTAGGTACTATCCCAAAATGTATCACTAAGGTGACAGAAGTTGATTTCGGAGCATAATTTTTGAACAGAGCTTCAACCGTTTTGTGGCATATGAGAAATTCCCTAAGCCCCGGACCTGTTGATTTTGGTCAAAAATGAAAATTTCAAAAGTGCCCCGATTTCTGCTTTTAACTTATGTACTATCCCAAAATGTATCACTAAGGTGACAGAAGTTGATTTCGGAGCATAATTTTTTGAACAGGAGCTTCAACCGTTTTGTGGCATATGTAAATCCCTTAAGCCCCGGACCTGTTGATTTTGGTCAAAAATGAAAATTTCAAAAGTGCCCCGATTTCTGCTTTAAACTTTAGGTACTATCCCAAAATGTATCACTAAGGTGACAGAAGTTGATTTCGGAGCATAATTTTTGAACAGGAGCTTCAACCGTTTTGTGGCATATGTAAATTCCTTAAGCCCCGGACCTGTTGATTTTGGTCAAAAATGAAAATTTCAAAAGTGCCCCGATTTCTGCTTTAAACTTTAGGTACTATCCCAAAATGTATCACTAAGGTGACAGAAGTTGATTTCGGAGCATCATTTTTGAACAGGAGCTTCAACCGTTTTGTGGCATATGAGAAATTCCCTAAGCCCCGGACCTGTTGATTTTGGTCAAAAATTAAAATTTCAAAAGTGCCCCGATTTCTGCTTTAAACTTTAGGTACTATCCCAAAATGTATCACTAAGGTGACAGAAGTTGATTTCGGAGCATAATTTTTGAACAGGAGCTTCAACAGTTTTGTGGCATATGAGAAATTCCCTAAGCCCCTGACTTGTCGATTTTGGTCAAAAATTAAAATTTCAAAAGTGCCCCGATTTCTGCTTTAAACTTTAGGTACTATCCCAAAATGTATCACTGAGGTGACAGAAGTTGATTTTGGAGCATAATTTTTGAACAGGAGCTTCAACCGTTTTGTGGAATATGAGAAATTCCTTAAGCCCCGGACCTGTTGATTTTGTTCAAAAATGAAAATTTCAAAAGTGCCCCGATTTCTGCTTTAAACTTTAGGTACTATCCCAAAATGTATCACTAAGGTGACAAAAGTTGATTTCGGAGCATAATTTTTGAACAGGAGCTTCAACAGTTTTGTGGCATATGAGAAATTCCCTAAGCCCCTGACTTGTCGATTTTGGTCAAAAATTAAAATTTCAAAAGTGCCCCGATTTCTGCTTTAAACTTATGTACTATCCCAAAATGTATCACTAAGGTGACAGAAGTTGATTTCGGAGCATAATTTTTGAACAGGAGCTTCAACCGTTTTGTGGCATATGAGAAATTCCCTAAGCCTCGGACCTGTTGATTTTGGTCAAAAATGAAAATTTCAAAAGTGCCCCGATTTCTGCTTTAAACTTTAGGTACTATCCCAAAATGTATCACTAAGGTGACAGAAGTTGATTTCGGAGCATCATTTTTGAACAGGAGCTTCAACCGTTTTGTGGCATATGAGAAATTCCCTAAGCCCCAGACCTGTTGATTTTGGTCAAAAATTAAAATTTCAAAAGTGCCCCGATTTCAGCTTTAAACTTTAGGTACTATCCCAAAATGTATCACTAAGGTGACAGAAGTTGATTTCGGAGCATAATTTTTGAACAGGAGCTTCAACCGTTTTGTGGCATATGAGAAATTCCTTAAGCCCCGGTCCTGTTGATTTTGTTCAAAAATGAAAATTTCAAAAGTGCCCCGATTTCTGCTTTAAACTTTAGGTACTATCCCAAAATGTATCACTAAGGTGACAGAAGTTGATTTCGGAGCATCATTTTTGAACAGGAGCTTCAACCGTTTTGTGGCATATGTAAATTCCTTAGGCCCCGGACCTGTTGATTTTGGTCAAAAATGAAAATTTCAAAAGTGCCCCGATTTCTGCTTTAAACTTTAGGTACTATCCCAAAATGTATCACTAAGGTGACAGAAGTTGATTTCGGAGCATCATTTTTGAACAGGAGCTTCAACAGTTTTGTGGCATATGAGAAATTCCCTAAGCCCCGCACCTGTCGATTTTGTTCAAAAATGAAAATTTCAAAAGTTCCCCAGTTTTTGCTTTAAACTTTAGGTACTATCCCAAAATGTATCACTAAGGTGACAGAAGTTGATTTCGGAGCATAATTTTTGAACAGAGCTTCAACCGTTTTGTGGCATATGAGAAATTCCCTAAGCCCCGGACCTGTTGATTTTGGTCAAAAATGAAAATTTCAAAAGTGCCCCGATTTCTACTTTAAACTTATGTACTATCCCAAAATGTATCACTAAGGTGACAGAAGTTGATTTCGGAGCATAATTTTTGAACAGGAGCTTCAACAGTTTTGTGACATATGAGAAATTCCCTAAGCCCCTGACTTGTCGATTTTGGTCAAAAATTAAAATTTCAAAAGTGCCCCGATTTCTGCTTTAAACTTATGTACTATCCCAAAATGTATCACTAAGGTGACAGAAGTTGATTTCGGAGCATAATTTTTGAACAGGAGCATCAACCGTTTTGTGGCATATGTAAATTCCTTAGGCCCCGGACCTGTTGATTTTGGTCAAAAATGAAAATTTCAAAAGTGCCCCGATTTCTGCTTTAAACTTTAGGTACTATCCCAAAATGTATCACTAAGGTGACAGAAGTTGATTTCGGAGCATAATTTTTGAAGAGGAGCTTCAACCGTTTTGTGGCATATGTAAATTCCTTAAGCCCCGGACCTGTTGATTTTGGTCAAAAATGAAAATTTCAAAAGTGCCCCGATTTCTGCTTTAAACTTTAGGTACTATCCCAAAATGTATCACTAAGGTGACAGAAGTTGATTTCGGAGCATCATTTTTGAACAGGAGCTTCAACCGTTTTGTGGCATATGAGAAATTCCCTAAGCCCCGGACCTGTTGATTTTGGTCAAAAATTAAAATTTCAAAAGTGCCCCGATTTCTGCTTTAAACTTTAGGTACTATCCCAAAATGTATCACTAAGGTGACAGAAGTTGATTTCGGAGCATCATTTTTGAACAGGAGCTTCAACAGTTTTGTGGCATATGAGAAATTCCCTAAGCCCCGGACCTGTCGATTTTGGTCAAAAATGAAAATTTCAAAAATGCCCCGATTTCTGCTTTAAACTTTACGTACTATCCCAAAATGTATCACTAAGTTGACAGAAGTTGATTTCGGAGCATCATTTTTTAACAGAGCTTCAACCGTTTTGTGGCATATGAGAAATTCCCTAAGCCCCGGACCTGTTAATTTTGGTCCAAAATGAAAATTTCAAAAGTGCCCCGATTTCTGCTTTAAACTTTAGGTACTATCCCAAAATGTATCACTAAGGTGACAGAAGTTGATTTCGGAGCATAATTTTTGAACAGGAGCTTCAACAGTTTTGTGGCATATGAGAAATTCCCTAAGCCCCTGACTTGTCGATTTTGGTCAAAAATTAAAATGTCAAAAGTGCCCCGATTTCTGCTTTAAACTTATGTACTATCCCAAAATGTATCACTAAGGTGACAGAAGTTGATTTCGGAGCATAATTTTTGAACAGGAGCTTCAACCGTTTTGTGGCATATGAGAAATTCCCTAAGCCCCGGACCTGTTGATTTTGGTCAAAAATGAAAATTTCAAAAGTGCCCCGATTTCTGCTTTAAACTTTAGGTACTATCCCAAAATGTATCACTGAGGTGACAGAAGTTGATTTTGGAGCATAATTTTTGAACAGGAGCTTCAACCGTTTTGTGGAATATGAGAAATTCCTTAAGCCCCGGACCTGTTGATTTTGTTCAAAAATGAAAATTTCAAAAGTGCCCCGATTTCTGCTTTAAACTTTAGGTACTATCCCAAAATGTATCACTAAGGTGACAAAAGTTGATTTCGGAGCATAATTTTTGAACAGGAGCTTCAACAGTTTTGTGGCATATGAGAAATTCCCTAAGCCCCTGACTTGTCGATTTTGGTCAAAAATTAAAATTTCAAAAGTGCCCCGATTTCTGCTTTAAACTTATGTACTATCCCAAAATGTATCACTAAGGTGACAGAAGTTGATTTCGGAGCATAATTTTTGAACAGGAGCTTCAACCGTTTTGTGGCATATGAGAAATTCCCTAAGCGTTGGACCTGTTGATTTTGGTCAAAAATGAAAATTTCAAAAGTGCCCCGATTTCTGCTTTAAACTTTAGGTACTATCCCAAAATGTATCACTGAGGTGACAGAAGTTGATTTTGGAGCATAATTTTTGAACAGGAGCTTCAACCGTTTTGTGGAATATGAGAAATTCCTTAAGCCCCGGCCCTGTTGATTTTGTTCAAAAATTAAAATTTCAAAAGTGCCCTGATTTCTGCTTTAAACTTTAGGTACTATCCCAAAATGTATCACTAAGGTAACAGAAGTTGATTTCGGAGCATAATTTTTGAACAGGAGCTTCAACCGTTTTGTGGCATATGAGAAATTCCTTAAGCCCCGGTCCTGTTGATTTTGTTCAAAAATGAAAATTTCAAAAGTGCCCCGATTTCTGCTTTAAACTTTAGGTACTATCCCAAAATGTATCACTAAGGTGACAGAAGTTGATTTCGGAGCATCATTTTTGAACAGGAGCTTCAACCGTTTTGTGGCATATGTAAATTCCTTAGGCCCCGGACCTGTTGATTTTGGTCAAAAATGAAAATTTCAAAAGTGCCCCGATTTCTGCTTTAAACTTTAGGTACTATCCCAAAATGTATCACTAAGGTGACAGAAGTTGATTTCGGAGCATAATTTTTGAACAGAGCTTCAACCGTTTTGTGGCATATGAGAAATTCCCTAAGCCCCGGACCTGTTGATTTTGGTCAAAAATGAAAATTTCAAAAGTGCCCCGATTTCTGCTTTATACTTATGTACTATCCCAAAATGTATCACTAAGGTGACAGAAGTTGATTTCGGAGCATAATTTTTGAACAGGAGCTTCAACCGTTTTGTGGCATATGTAAATTCCTTAAGCCCCGGACCTGTTGATTTTGGTCAAAAATGAAAATTTCAAAAGTGCCCCGATTTCTGCTTTAAACTTTAGGTACTATCCCAAAATGTATCACTAAGGTGACAGAAGTTGATTTCGGAGCATCATTTTTGAACAGGAGCTTCAACCGTTTTGTGGCATATGTAAATTCCTTAAGCCCCGGACCTGTTGATTTTGGTCAAAAATGAAAATTTCAAAAGTGCCCCGATTTCTGCTTTAAACTTTAGGTACTATCCCAAAATGTATCACTAAGGTGACAGAAGTTGATTTCGGAGCATCATTTTTGAACAGGAGCTTCAACCGTTTTGTGGCATATGAGAAATTCCCTAAGCCCCGGACCTGTTGATTTTGGTCAAAAATTAAAATTTCAAAAGTGCCCCGATTTCAGCTTTAAACTTTAGGTACTATCCCAAAATGTATCACTAAGGTGACAGAAGTTGATTTCGGAGCATAATTTTTGAACAGGAGCTTCAACAGTTTTGTGGCATATGAGAAATTCCCTAAGCCCCGGACCTGTCGATTTTGGTCAAAAATGAAAATTTCAAAAGTGCCCCGATTTCTGCTTTAAACTTATGTACTATCCCAAAATGTATCACTAAGGTGACAGAAGTTGATTTCGGAGCATAATTTTTGAACAGGAGCTTCAACCGTTTTGTGGCATATGAGAAATTCCTTAAGCCCCGGTCCTGTTGATTTTGTTCAAAAATGAAAATTTCAAAAGTGCCCCGATTTCTGCTTTAAACTTTAGGTACTATCCCAAAATGTATCACTAAGGTGACAGAAGTTGATTTCGGAGCATCATTTTTTAACAGGAGCTTCAACCGTTTTGTGGCATATGTAAATTCCTTAGGCCCCGGACCTGTTGATTTTGGTCAAAAATGAAAATTTCAAAAGTGCCCCGATTTCTGCTTTAAACTTTAGGTACTATCCCAAAATGTATCACTAAGGTGACAGAAGTTGATTTCGGAGCATCATTTTTGAACAGGAGCTTCAACAGTTTTGTGGCATATGAGAAATTTCCTAAGCCCCGAACCTGTCGATTTTGGTCAAAAATGTAAATTTCAAAAGTTCCCCAGTTTTTGCTTTAAACTTTAGGTACTATCCCAAAATGTATCACTAAGGTGACAGAAGTTGATTTCGGAGCATAATTTTTGAACAGAGCTTCAACCGTTTTGTGGCATATGAGAAATTCCCTAAGCCCCGGACCTGTTGATTTTGGTCAAAAATGAAAATTTCAAAAGTGCCCCGATTTCTGCTTTTAACTTATGTACTATCCCAAAATGTATCACTAAGGTGACAGAAGTTGATTTCGGAGCATAATTTTTGAACAGGAGCTTCAACCGTTTTGTGGCATATGTAAATCCCTTAAGCCCCGGACCTGTTGATTTTGGTCAAAAATGAAAATTTCAAAAGTGCCCCGATTTCTGCTTTAAACTTTAGGTACTATCCCAAAATGTATCACTAAGGTGACAGAAGTTGATTTCGGAGCATAATTTTTGAACAGGAGCTTCAACCGTTTTGTGGCATATGTAAATTCCTTAAGCCCCGGACCTGTTGATTTTGGTCAAAAATGAAAATTTCAAAAGTGCCCCGATTTCTGCTTTAAACTTTAGGTACTATCCCAAAATGTATCACTAAGGTGACAGAAGTTGATTTCGGAGCATAATTTTTGAACAGGAGCTTCAACAGTTTTGTGGCATATGAGAAATTCCCTAAGCCCCTGACTTGTCGATTTTGGTCAAAAATTAAAATTTCAAAAGTGCCCCGATTTCTGCTTTAAACTTATGTACTATCCCAAAATGTATCACTAAGGTGACAGAAGTTGATTTCGGAGCATAATTTTTGAACAGGAGCTTCAACCGTTTTGTGGCATATGAGAAATTCCCTAAGCCCCGGACCTGTTGATTTTGGTCAAAAATGAAAATTTCAAAAGTGCCCCGATTTCTGCTTTAAACTTTAGGTACTATCCCAAAATGTATCACTGAGGTGACAGAAGTTGATTTTGGAGCATAATTTTTGAACAGGAGCTTCAACCGTTTTGTGGAATATGAGAAATTCCTTAAGCCCCGGACCTGTTGATTTTGTTCAAAAATGAAAATTTCAAAAGTGCCCCGATTTCTGCTTTAAACTTTAGGTACTATCCCAAAATGTATCACTAAGGTGACAAAAGTTGATTTCGGAGCATAATTTTTGAACAGGAGCTTCAACAGTTTTGTGGCATATGAGAAATTCCCTAAGCCCCTGACTTGTCGATTTTGGTCAAAAATTAAAATTTCAAAAGTGCCCCGATTTCTGCTTTAAACTTATGTACTATCCCAAAATGTATCACTAAGGTGACAGAAGTTGATTTCGGAGCATCATTTTTGAACAGGAGCTTCAACCGTTTTGTGGCATATGAGAAATTCCCTAAGCCTCGGACCTGTTGATTTTGGTCAAAAATGAAAATTTCAAAAGTGCCCCGATTTCTGCTTTAAACTTTAGGTACTATCCCAAAATGTATCACTAAGGTGACAGAAGTTGATTTCGGAGCATCATTTTTGAACAGGAGCTTCAACCGTTTTGTGGCATATGAGAAATTCCCTAAGCCCCAGACCTGTTGATTTTGGTCAAAAATTAAAATTTCAAAAGTGCCCCGATTTCAGCTTTAAACTTTAGGTACTATCCCAAAATGTATCACTAAGGTGACAGAAGTTGATTTCGGAGCATAATTTTTGAACAGGAGCTTCAACCGTTTTGTGGCATATGAGAAATTCCTTAAGCCCCGGTCCTGTTGATTTTGTTCAAAAATGAAAATTTCAAAAGTGCCCCGATTTCTGCTTTAAACTTTAGGTACTATCCCAAAATGTATCACTAAGGTGACAGAAGTTGATTTCGGAGCATCATTTTTGAACAGGAGCTTCAACCGTTTTGTGGCATATGTAAATTCCTTAGGCCCCGGACCTGTTGATTTTGGTCAAAAATGAAAATTTCAAAAGTGCCCCGATTTCTGCTTTAAACTTTAGGTACTATCCCAAAATGTATCACTAAGGTGACAGAAGTTGATTTCGGAGCATCATTTTTGAACAGGAGCTTCAACAGTTTTGTGGCATATGAGAAATTCCCTAAGCCCCGCACCTGTCGATTTTGTTCAAAAATGAAAATTTCAAAAGTTCCCCAGTTTTTGCTTTAAACTTTAGGTACTATCCCAAAATGTATCACTAAGGTGACAGAAGTTGATTTCGGAGCATAATTTTTGAACAGAGCTTCAACCGTTTTGTGGCATATGAGAAATTCCCTAAGCCCCGGACCTGTTGATTTTGGTCAAAAATGAAAATTTCAAAAGTGCCCCGATTTCTACTTTAAACTTATGTACTATCCCAAAATGTATCACTAAGGTGACAGAAGTTGATTTCGGAGCATAATTTTTGAACAGGAGCTTCAACAGTTTTGTGACATATGAGAAATTCCCTAAGCCCCTGACTTGTCGATTTTGGTCAAAAATTAAAATTTCAAAAGTGCCCCGATTTCTGCTTTAAACTTATGTACTATCCCAAAATGTATCACTAAGGTGACAGAAGTTGATTTCGGAGCATAATTTTTGAACAGGAGCATCAACCGTTTTGTGGCATATGTAAATTCCTTAGGCCCCGGACCTGTTGATTTTGGTCAAAAATGAAAATTTCAAAAGTGCCCCGATTTCTGCTTTAAACTTTAGGTACTATCCCAAAATGTATCACTAAGGTGACAGAAGTTGATTTCGGAGCATAATTTTTGAAGAGGAGCTTCAACCGTTTTGTGGCATATGTAAATTCCTTAAGCCCCGGACCTGTTGATTTTGGTCAAAAATGAAAATTTCAAAAGTGCCCCGATTTCTGCTTTAAACTTTAGGTACTATCCCAAAATGTATCACTAAGGTGACAGAAGTTGATTTCGGAGCATCATTTTTGAACAGGAGCTTCAACCGTTTTGTGGCATATGAGAAATTCCCTAAGCCCCGGACCTGTTGATTTTGGTCAAAAATTAAAATTTCAAAAGTGCCCCGATTTCTGCTTTAAACTTTAGGTACTATCCCAAAATGTATCACTAAGGTGACAGAAGTTGATTTCGGAGCATCATTTTTGAACAGGAGCTTCAACAGTTTTGTGGCATATGAGAAATTCCCTAAGCCCCGGACCTGTCGATTTTGGTCAAAAATGAAAATTTCAAAAATGCCCCGATTTCTGCTTTAAACTTTACGTACTATCCCAAAATGTATCACTAAGTTGACAGAAGTTGATTTCGGAGCATCATTTTTGAACAGAGCTTCAACCGTTTTGTGGCATATGAGAAATTCCCTAAGCCCCGGACCTGTTAATTTTGGTCCAAAATGAAAATTTCAAAAGTGCCCCGATTTCTGCTTTAAACTTTAGGTACTATCCCAAAATGTATCACTAAGGTGACAGAAGTTGATTTCGGAGCATAATTTTTGAACAGGAGCTTCAACAGTTTTGTGGCATATGAGAAATTCCCTAAGCCCCTGACTTGTCGATTTTGGTCAAAAATTAAAATGTCAAAAGTGCCCCGATTTCTGCTTTAAACTTATGTACTATCCCAAAATGTATCACTAAGGTGACAGAAGTTGATTTCGGAGCATAATTTTTGAACAGGAGCTTCAACCGTTTTGTGGCATATGAGAAATTCCCTAAGCCCCGGACCTGTTGATTTTGGTCAAAAATGAAAATTTCAAAAGTGCCCCGATTTCTGCTTTAAACTTTAGGTACTATCCCAAAATGTATCACTGAGGTGACAGAAGTTGATTTTGGAGCATAATTTTTGAACAGGAGCTTCAACCGTTTTGTGGAATATGAGAAATTCCTTAAGCCCCGGACCTGTTGATTTTGTTCAAAAATGAAAATTTCAAAAGTGCCCCGATTTCTGCTTTAAACTTTAGGTACTATCCCAAAATGTATCACTAAGGTGACAAAAGTTGATTTCGGAGCATAATTTTTGAACAGGAGCTTCAACAGTTTTGTGGCATATGAGAAATTCCCTAAGCCCCTGACTTGTCGATTTTGGTCAAAAATTAAAATTTCAAAAGTGCCCCGATTTCTGCTTTAAACTTATGTACTATCCCAAAATGTATCACTAAGGTGACAGAAGTTGATTTCGGAGCATAATTTTTGAACAGGAGCTTCAACCGTTTTGTGGCATATGAGAAATTCCCTAAGCCTCGGACCTGTTGATTTTGGTCAAAAATGAAAATTTCAAAAGTGCCCCGATTTCTGCTTTAAACTTTAGGTACTATCCCAAAATGTATCACTAAGGTGACAGAAGTTGATTTCGGAGCATCATTTTTGAACAGGAGCTTCAACCGTTTTGTGGCATATGAGAAATTCCCTAAGCCCCGGTCCTGTTGATTTTGTTCAAAAATGAAAATTTCAAAAGTGCCCCGATTTCTGCTTTAAACTTTAGGTACTATCCCAAAATGTATCACTAAGGTGACAGAAGTTGATTTCGGAGCATCATTTTTGAACAGGAGCTTCAACCGTTTTGTGGCATATGAGAAATTCCCTAAGCCCCTGACTTGTCGATTTTGGTCAAAAATTAAAATTTCAAAAGTGCCCCGATTTCTGCTTTAAACTTTAGGTACTATCCCAAAATGTATCACTAAGGTGACAGAAGTTGATTTCGGAGCATAATTTTTGAACAGGAGCTTCAACAGTTTTGTGGCATATGAGAAATTTCCTAAGCCCCGCCCCTGTCGATTTTGTTCAAAAATGAAAATTTCAAAAGTTCCCCAGTTTTTGCTTTAAACTTTAGGTACTATCCCAAAATGTATCACTAAGGTGACAGAAGTTGATTTCGGAGCATAATTTTTGAACAGAGCTTCAACCGTTTTGTGGCATATGAGAAATTCCCTAAGCCCCAGACCTGTTGATTTTGGTCAAAAATGAAAATTTCAAAAGTGCCCCGATTTCTGCTTTTAACTTATGTACTATCCCAAAATGTATCACTAAGGTGACAGAAGTTGATTTCGGAGCATAATTTTTGAACAGGAGCTTCAACCGTTTTGTGGCATATGTAAATTCCTTAAGCCCCGGACCTGTTGATTTTGGTCAAAAATGAAAATTTCAAAAGTGCCCCGATTTCTGCTTTAAACTTTAGGTACTATCCCAAAATGTATCACTAAGGTGACAGAAGTTGATTTCGGAGCATAATTTTTGAACAGGAGCTTCAACCGTTTTGTGGCATATGTAAATTCCTTAAGCCCCGGACCTGTTGATTTTGGTCAAAAATGAAAATTTCAAAAGTGCCCCGATTTCTGCTTTAAACTTTAGGTACTATCCCAAAATGTATCACTAAGGTGACAGAAGTTGATTTCGGAGCATCATTTTTGAACAGGAGCTTCAACCGTTTTGTGGCATATGAGAAATTCCCTAAGCCCCGGACCTGTTGATTTTGGTCAAAAATTAAAATTTCAAAAGTGCCCCGATTTCTGCTTTAAACTTTAGGTACTATCCCAAAATGTATCACTAAGGTGACAGAAGTTGATTTCGGAGCATAATTTTTGAACAGGAGCTTCAACAGTTTTGTGGCATATGAGAAATTCCCTAAGCCCCTGACTTGTCGATTTTGGTCAAAAATTAAAATTTCAAAAGTGCCCCGATTTCTGCTTTAAACTTATGTACTATCCCAAAATGTATCACTAAGGTGACAGAAGTTGATTTCGGAGCATAATTTTTGAACAGGAGCTTCAAACGTTTTGTGGCATATGTAAATTCCTTAAGCCCCGGACCTGTTGATTTTGGTCAAAAATGAAAATTTCAAAAGTGCCCCGATTTCTGCTTTAAACTTTAGGTACTATCCCAAAATGTATCACTAAGGTGACAGAAGTTGATTTCGGAGCATAATTTTTGAACAGGAGCTTCAACCGTTTTGTGGCATATGTAAATTCCTTAAGCCCCGGACCTGTTGATTTTGGTCAAAAATGAAAATTTCAAAAGTGCCCCGATTTCTGCTTTAAACTTTAGGTACTATCCCAAAATGTATCACTAAGGTGACAGAAGTTGATTTCGGAGCATCATTTTTGAACAGGAGCTTCAACCGTTTTGTGGCATATGAGAAATTCCCTAAGCCCCGGACCTGTTGATTTTGGTCAAAAATTAAAATTTCAAAAGTGCCCCGATTTCTGCTTTAAACTTTAGGTACTATCCCAAAATGTATCACTAAGGTGACAGAAGTTGATTTCGGAGCATAATTTTTGAACAGGAGCTTCAACCGTTTTGTGGCATATGAGAAATTCCCTAAGCCCCAGACCTATTGATTTTGGTCAAAAATTAAAATTTCAAAAGTGCCCCGATTTCAGCTTTAAACTTTAGGTACTATCCCAAAATGTATCACTAAGGTGACAGAAGTTGATTTCGGAGCATAATTTTTGAACAGGAGCTTCAACCGTTTTGTGGCATATGAGAAATTCCCTAAGCCTCGGACCTGTTGATTTTGGTCAAAAATGAAAATTTCAAAAGTGCCCCGATTTCTGCTTTAAACTTTAGGTACTATCCCAAAATGTATCACTAAGGTGACAGAAGTTGATTTCGGAGCATCATTTTTGAACAGGAGCTTCAACCGTTTTGTGGCATATGAGAAATTCCCTAAGCCCCGCCCTGTTGATTTTGGTCAAAAATGAAAATTTCAAAAGTGCCCCGATTTCTGCTTTAAACTTTAGGTACTATCCCAAAATGTATCACTAAGGTGACAGAAGTTGATTTCGGAGCATAATTTTTGAACAGGAGCTTCAACAGTTTTGTGGCATATGAGAAATTCCCTAAGCCCCGGACCTGTCGATTTTGGTCAAAAATGAAAATTTCAAAAGTGCCCCGATTTCTGCTTTAAACTTATGTACTATCCCAAAATGTATCACTAAGGTGACAGAAGTTGATTTCGGAGCATAATTTTTGAACAGGAGCTTCAACCGTTTTGTGGCATATGAGAAATTCCCTAAGCCCCAGACCTGTTGATTTTGGTCAAAAATTAAAATTTCAAAAGTGCCCCGATTTCAGCTTTAAACTTTAGGTACTATCCCAAAATGTATCACTAAGGTGACAGAAGTTGATTTCGGAGCATAATTTTTGAACAGGAGCTTCAACCGTTTTGTGGCATATGAGAAATTCCTTAAGCCCCGGTCCTGTTGATTTTGTTCAAAAATGAAAATTTCAAAAGTGCCCCGATTTCTGCTTTAAACTTTAGGTACTATCCCAAAATGTATCACTAAGGTGACAGAAGTTGATTTCGGAGCATCATTTTTGAACAGGAGCTTCAACCGTTTTGTGGCATATGTAAATTCCTTAGGCCCCGGACCTGTTGATTTTGGTCAAAAATGAAAATTTCAAAAGTGCCCCGATTTCTGCTTTAAACTTTAGGTACTATCCCAAAATGTATCACTAAGGTGACAGAAGTTGATTTCGGAGCATCATTTTTGAACAGGAGCTTCAACAGTTTTGTGGCATATGAGAAATTCCCTAAGCCCCGCACCTGTCGATTTTGTTCAAAAATGAAAATTTCAAAAGTTCCCCAGTTTTTGCTTTAAACTTTAGGTACTATCCCAAAATGTATCACTAAGGTGACAGAAGTTGATTTCGGAGCATAATTTTTGAACAGAGCTTCAACCGTTTTGTGGCATATGAGAAATTCCCTAAGCCCCGGACCTGTTGATTTTGGTCAAAAATGAAAATTTCAAAAGTGCCCCGATTTCTACTTTAAACTTATGTACTATCCCAAAATGTATCACTAAGGTGACAGAAGTTGATTTCGGAGCATAATTTTTGAACAGGAGCTTCAACAGTTTTGTGACATATGAGAAATTCCCTAAGCCCCTGACTTGTCGATTTTGGTCAAAAATTAAAATTTCAAAAGTGCCCCGATTTCTGCTTTAAACTTATGTACTATCCCAAAATGTATCACTAAGGTGACAGAAGTTGATTTCGGAGCATAATTTTTGAACAGGAGCATCAACCGTTTTGTGGCATATGTAAATTCCTTAGGCCCCGGACCTGTTGATTTTGGTCAAAAATGAAAATTTCAAAAGTGCCCCGATTTCTGCTTTAAACTTTAGGTACTATCCCAAAATGTATCACTAAGGTGACAGAAGTTGATTTCGGAGCATAATTTTTGAAGAGGAGCTTCAACCGTTTTGTGGCATATGTAAATTCCTTAAGCCCCGGACCTGTTGATTTTGGTCAAAAATGAAAATTTCAAAAGTGCCCCGATTTCTGCTTTAAACTTTAGGTACTATCCCAAAATGTATCACTAAGGTGACAGAAGTTGATTTCGGAGCATCATTTTTGAACAGGAGCTTCAACCGTTTTGTGGCATATGAGAAATTCCCTAAGCCCCGGACCTGTTGATTTTGGTCAAAAATTAAAATTTCAAAAGTGCCCCGATTTCTGCTTTAAACTTTAGGTACTATCCCAAAATGTATCACTAAGGTGACAGAAGTTGATTTCGGAGCATCATTTTTGAACAGGAGCTTCAACCGTTTTGTGGCATATGAGAAATTCCCTAAGCCCCGGACCTGTTGATTTTGGTCAAAAATTAAAATTTCAAAAGTGCCCCGATTTCTGCTTTAAACTTTAGGTACTATCCCAAAATGTATCACTAAGGTGACAGAAGTTGATTTCGGAGCATAATTTTTGAACAGGAGCTTCAACAGTTTTGTGGCATATGAGAAATTCCCTAAGCCCCAGACCTGTTGATTTTGGTCAAAAATGAAAATTTCAAAAGTGCCCCGATTTCTGCTTTAAACTTTAGGTACTATCCCAAAATGTATCACTAAGGTGACAGAAGTTGATTTCGGAGCATAATTTTTGAACAGAGCTTCAACCGTTTTGTGGCATATGAGAAATTCCCTAAGCCCCAGACCTGTTGATTTTGGTCAAAAATGAAAATTTCAAAAGTGCCCCGATTTCTGCTTTTAACTTATGTACTATCCCAAAATGTATCACTAAGGTGACAGAAGTTGATTTCGGAGCATAATTTTTGAACAGGAGCTTCAACCGTTTTGTGGCATATGTAAATTCCTTAAGCCCCGGACCTGTTGATTTTGGTCAAAAATGAAAATTTCAAAAGTGCCCCGATTTCTGCTTTAAACTTTAGGTACTATCCCAAAATGTATCACTAAGGTGACAGAAGTTGATTTCGGAGCATAATTTTTGAACAGGAGCTTCAACCGTTTTGTGGCATATGTAAATTCCTTAAGCCCCGGACCTGTTGATTTTGGTCAAAAATGAAAATTTCAAAAGTGCCCCGATTTCTGCTTTAAACTTTAGGTACTATCCCAAAATGTATCACTAAGGTGACAGAAGTTGATTTCGGAGCATCATTTTTGAACAGGAGCTTCAACCGTTTTGTGGCATATGAGAAATTCCCTAAGCCCCGGACCTGTTGATTTTGGTCAAAAATTAAAATTTCAAAAGTGCCCCGATTTCTGCTTTAAACTTTAGGTACTATCCCAAAATGTATCACTAAGGTGACAGAAGTTGATTTCGGAGCATAATTTTTGAACAGGAGCTTCAACAGTTTTGTGGCATATGAGAAATTCCCTAAGCCCCTGACTTGTCGATTTTGGTCAAAAATTAAAATTTCAAAAGTGCCCCGATTTCTGCTTTAAACTTATGTACTATCCCAAAATGTATCACTAAGGTGACAGAAGTTGATTTCGGAGCATAATTTTTGAACAGGAGCTTCAACCGTTTTGTGGCATATGAGAAATTCCCTAAGCCCCGGACCTGTTGATTTTGGTCAAAAATGAAAATTTCAAAAGTGCCCCGATTTCTGCTTTAAACTTTAGGTACTATCCCAAAATGTATCACTGAGGTGACAGAAGTTGATTTTGGAGCATAATTTTTGAACAGGAGCTTCAACCGTTTTGTGGAATATGAGAAATTCCTTAAGCCCCGGACCTGTTGATTTTGTTCAAAAATGAAAATTTCAAAAGTGCCCCGATTTCTGCTTTAAACTTTAGGTACTATCCCAAAATGTATCACTAAGGTGACAAAAGTTGATTTCGGAGCATAATTTTTGAACAGGAGCTTCAACAGTTTTGTGGCATATGAGAAATTCCCTAAGCCCCTGACTTGTCGATTTTGGTCAAAAATTAAAATTTCAAAAGTGCCCCGATTTCTGCTTTAAACTTATGTACTATCCCAAAATGTATCACTAAGGTGACAGAAGTTGATTTCGGAGCATAATTTTTGAACAGGAGCTTCAACCGTTTTGTGGCATATGAGAAATTCCCTAAGCCTCGGACCTGTTGATTTTGGTCAAAAATGAAAATTTCAAAAGTGCCCCGATTTCTGCTTTAAACTTTAGGTACTATCCCAAAATGTATCACTAAGGTGACAGAAGTTGATTTCGGAGCATCATTTTTGAACAGGAGCTTCAACCGTTTTGTGGCATATGAGAAATTCCCTAAGCCCCGGACTTGTCGATTTTGGTCAAAAATGAAAATTTCAAAAGTGCCCCGATTTCTGCTTTAAACTTTAGGTACTATCCCAAAATGTATCACTAAGGTGACAGAAGTTGATTTCGGAGCATAATTTTTGAACAGGAGCTTCAACAGTTTTGTGGCATATGAGAAATTCCCTAAGCCCCGGACCTGTCGATTTTGGTCAAAAATGAAAATTTCAAAAGTGCCCCGATTTCTGCTTTAAACTTATGTACTATCCCAAAATGTATCACTAAGGTGACAGAAGTTGATTTCGGAGCATAATTTTTGAACAGGAGCTTCAACCGTTTTGTGGCATATGAGAAATTCCCTAAGCCCCAGACCTATTGATTTTGGTCAAAAATTAAAATTTCAAAAGTGCCCCGATTTCAGCTTTAAACTTTAGGTACTATCCCAAAATGTATCACTAAGGTGACAGAAGTTGATTTCGGAGCATAATTTTTGAACAGGAGCTTCAACCGTTTTGTGGCATATGAGAAATTCCCTAAGCCTCGGACCTGTTGATTTTGGTCAAAAATGAAAATTTCAAAAGTGCCCCGATTTCTGCTTTAAACTTTAGGTACTATCCCAAAATGTATCACTAAGGTGACAGAAGTTGATTTCGGAGCATCATTTTTGAACAGGAGCTTCAACCGTTTTGTGGCATATGAGAAATTCCCTAAGCCCCGCCCTGTTGATTTTGGTCAAAAATGAAAATTTCAAAAGTGCCCCGATTTCTGCTTTAAACTTTAGGTACTATCCCAAAATGTATCACTAAGGTGACAGAAGTTGATTTCGGAGCATAATTTTTGAACAGGAGCTTCAACAGTTTTGTGGCATATGAGAAATTCCCTAAGCCCCGGACCTGTCGATTTTGGTCAAAAATGAAAATTTCAAAAGTGCCCCGATTTCTGCTTTAAACTTATGTACTATCCCAAAATGTATCACTAAGGTGACAGAAGTTGATTTCGGAGCATAATTTTTGAACAGGAGCTTCAACCGTTTTGTGGCATATGAGAAATTCCCTAAGCCCCAGACCTGTTGATTTTGGTCAAAAATTAAAATTTCAAAAGTGCCCCGATTTCAGCTTTAAACTTTAGGTACTATCCCAAAATGTATCACTAAGGTGACAGAAGTTGATTTCGGAGCATAATTTTTGAACAGGAGCTTCAACCGTTTTGTGGCATATGAGAAATTCCTTAAGCCCCGGTCCTGTTGATTTTGTTCAAAAATGAAAATTTCAAAAGTGCCCCGATTTCTGCTTTAAACTTTAGGTACTATCCCAAAATGTATCACTAAGGTGACAGAAGTTGATTTCGGAGCATCATTTTTGAACAGGAGCTTCAACCGTTTTGTGGCATATGTAAATTCCTTAGGCCCCGGACCTGTTGATTTTGGTCAAAAATGAAAATTTCAAAAGTGCCCCGATTTCTGCTTTAAACTTTAGGTACTATCCCAAAATGTATCACTAAGGTGACAGAAGTTGATTTCGGAGCATCATTTTTGAACAGGAGCTTCAACAGTTTTGTGGCATATGAGAAATTCCCTAAGCCCCGCACCTGTCGATTTTGTTCAAAAATGAAAATTTCAAAAGTTCCCCAGTTTTTGCTTTAAACTTTAGGTACTATCCCAAAATGTATCACTAAGGTGACAGAAGTTGATTTCGGAGCATAATTTTTGAACAGAGCTTCAACCGTTTTGTGGCATATGAGAAATTCCCTAAGCCCCGGACCTGTTGATTTTGGTCAAAAATGAAAATTTCAAAAGTGCCCCGATTTCTACTTTAAACTTATGTACTATCCCAAAATGTATCACTAAGGTGACAGAAGTTGATTTCGGAGCATAATTTTTGAACAGGAGCTTCAACAGTTTTGTGACATATGAGAAATTCCCTAAGCCCCTGACTTGTCGATTTTGGTCAAAAATTAAAATTTCAAAAGTGCCCCGATTTCTGCTTTAAACTTATGTACTATCCCAAAATGTATCACTAAGGTGACAGAAGTTGATTTCGGAGCATAATTTTTGAACAGGAGCATCAACCGTTTTGTGGCATATGTAAATTCCTTAGGCCCCGGACCTGTTGATTTTGGTCAAAAATGAAAATTTCAAAAGTGCCCCGATTTCTGCTTTAAACTTTAGGTACTATCCCAAAATGTATCACTAAGGTGACAGAAGTTGATTTCGGAGCATAATTTTTGAAGAGGAGCTTCAACCGTTTTGTGGCATATGTAAATTCCTTAAGCCCCGGACCTGTTGATTTTGGTCAAAAATGAAAATTTCAAAAGTGCCCCGATTTCTGCTTTAAACTTTAGGTACTATCCCAAAATGTATCACTAAGGTGACAGAAGTTGATTTCGGAGCATCATTTTTGAACAGGAGCTTCAACCGTTTTGTGGCATATGAGAAATTCCCTAAGCCCCGGACCTGTTGATTTTGGTCAAAAATTAAAATTTCAAAAGTGCCCCGATTTCTGCTTTAAACTTTAGGTACTATCCCAAAATGTATCACTAAGGTGACAGAAGTTGATTTCGGAGCATAATTTTTGAAGAGGAGCTTCAACCGTTTTGTGGCATATGTAAATTCCTTAGGCCCCGGACCTGTTGATTTTGGTCAAAAATGAAAATTTCAAAAGTGCCCCGATTTCTGCTTTAAACTTTAGGTACTATCCCAAAATGTATCACTAAGGTGACAGAAGTTGATTTCGGAGCATAATTTTTGAAGAGGAGCTTCAACCGTTTTGTGGCATATGTAAATTCCTTAAGCCCCGGACCTGTTGATTTTGGTCAAAAATGAAAATTTCAAAAGTGCCCCGATTTCTGCTTTAAACTTTAGGTACTATCCCAAAATGTATCACTAAGGTGACAGAAGTTGATTTCGGAGCATCATTTTTGAACAGGAGCTTCAACCGTTTTGTGGCATATGAGAAATTCCCTAAGCCCCGGACCTGTTGATTTTGGTCAAAAATTAAAATTTCAAAAGTGCCCCGATTTCTGCTTTAAACTTTAGGTACTATCCCAAAATGTATCACTAAGGTGACAGAAGTTGATTTCGGAGCATCATTTTTGAACAGGAGCTTCAACAGTTTTGTGGCATATGAGAAATTCCCTAAGCCCCTGACTTGTCGATTTTGGTCAAAAATTAAAATTTCAAAAGTGCCCCGATTTCTGCTTTAAACTTATGTACTATCCCAAAATGTATCACTAAGGTGACAGAAGTTGATTTCGGAGCATAATTTTTGAACAGGAGCTTCAACCGTTTTGTGGCATATGAGAAATTCCCTAAGCCTCGGACCTGTTGATTTTGGTCAAAAATGAAAATTTCAAAAGTGCCCCGATTTCTGCTTTAAACTTTAGGTACTATCCCAAAATGTATCACTAAGGTGACAGAAGTTGATTTCGGAGCATCATTTTTGAACAGGAGCTTCAACCGTTTTGTGGCATATGAGAAATTCCCTAAGCCCCGCCCTGTTGATTTTGGTCAAAAATGAAAATTTCAAAAGTGCCCCGATTTCTGCTTTAAACTTTAGGTACTATCCCAAAATGTATCACTAAGGTGACAGAAGTTGATTTCGGAGCATCATTTTTGAACAGGAGCTTCAACAGTTTTGTGGCATATGAGAAATTCCCTAAGCCCCGCACCTGTCGATTTTGTTCAAAAATGAAAATTTCAAAAGTTCCCCAGTTTTTGCTTTAAACTTTAGGTACTATCCCAAAATGTATCACTAAGGTGACAGAAGTTGATTTCGGAGCATAATTTTTGAACAGAGCTTCAACCGTTTTGTGGCATATGAGAAATTCCCTAAGCCCCGGACCTGTTGATTTTGGTCAAAAATGAAAATTTCAAAAGTGCCCCGATTTCTACTTTAAACTTATGTACTATCCCAAAATGTATCACTAAGGTGACAGAAGTTGATGTCGGAGCATAATTTTTGAACAGGAGCTTCAACAGTTTTGTGACATATGAGAAATTCCCTAAGCCCCTGACTTGTCGATTTTGGTCAAAAATTAAAATTTCAAAAGTGCCCCGATTTCTGCTTTAAACTTATGTACTATCCCAAAATGTATCACTAAGGTGACAGAAGTTGATTTCGGAGCATAATTTTTGAACAGGAGCATCAACCGTTTTGTGGCATATGTAAATTCCTTAGGCCCCGGACCTGTTGATTTTGGTCAAAAATGAAAATTTCAAAAGTGCCCCGATTTCTGCTTTAAACTTTAGGTACTATCCCAAAATGTATCACTAAGGTGACAGAAGTTGATTTCGGAGCATAATTTTTGAAGAGGAGCTTCAACCGTTTTGTGGCATATGTAAATTCCTTAAGCCCCGGACCTGTTGATTTTGGTCAAAAATGAAAATTTCAAAAGTGCCCCGATTTCTGCTTTAAACTTTAGGTACTATCCCAAAATGTATCACTAAGGTGACAGAAGTTGATTTCGGAGCATCATTTTTGAACAGGAGCTTCAACCGTTTTGTGGCATATGAGAAATTCCCTAAGCCCCGGACCTGTTGATTTTGGTCAAAAATTAAAATTTCAAAAGTGCCCCGATTTCTGCTTTAAACTTTAGGTACTATCCCAAAATGTATCACTAAGGTGACAGAAGTTGATTTCGGAGCATCATTTTTGAACAGGAGCTTCAACAGTTTTGTGGCATATGAGAAATTCCCTAAGCCCCTGACTTGTCGATTTTGGTCAAAAATTAAAATGTCAAAAGTGCCCCGATTTCTGCTTTAAACTTATGTACTATCCCAAAATGTATCACTAAGGTGACAGAAGTTGATTTCGGAGCATAATTTTTGAACAGGAGCTTCAACCGTTTTGTGGCATATGAGAAATTCCCTAAGCCCCGGACCTGTTGATTTTGGTCAAAAATGAAAATTTCAAAAGTGCCCCGATTTCTGCTTTAAACTTTAGGTACTATCCCAAAATGTATCACTGAGGTGACAGAAGTTGATTTTGGAGCATAATTTTTGAACAGGAGCTTCAACCGTTTTGTGGAATATGAGAAATTCCTTAAGCCCCGGACCTGTTGATTTTGTTCAAAAATGAAAATTTCAAAAGTGCCCCGATTTCTGCTTTAAACTTTAGGTACTATCCCAAAATGTATCACTAAGGTGACAAAAGTTGATTTCGGAGCATAATTTTTGAACAGGAGCTTCAACAGTTTTGTGGCATATGAGAAATTCCCTAAGCCCCTGACTTGTCGATTTTGGTCAAAAATTAAAATTTCAAAAGTGCCCCGATTTCTGCTTTAAACTTATGTACTATCCCAAAATGTATCACTAAGGTGACAGAAGTTGATTTCGGAGCATAATTTTTGAACAGGAGCTTCAACCGTTTTGTGGCATATGAGAAATTCCCTAAGCCTCGGACCTGTTGATTTTGGTCAAAAATGAAAATTTCAAAAGTGCCCCGATTTCTGCTTTAAACTTTAGGTACTATCCCAAAATGTATCACTAAGGTGACAGAAGTTGATTTCGGAGCATCATTTTTGAACAGGAGCTTCAACCGTTTTGTGGCATATGAGAAATTCCCTAAGCCCCGGACCTGTTGATTTTGGTCAAAAATTAAAATTTCAAAACTGCCCCGATTTCAGCTTTAAACTTTAGGTACTATCCCAAAATGTATCACTAAGGTGACAGAAGTTGATTTCGGAGCATAATTTTTGAACAGGAGCTTCAACAGTTTTGTGGCATATGAGAAATTCCCTAAGCCCCGGACCTGTCGATTTTGGTCAAAAATGAAAATTTCAAAAGTGCCCCGATTTCTGCTTTAAACTTATGTACTATCCCAAAATGTATCACTAAGGTGACAGAAGTTGATTTCGGAGCATAATTTTTGAACAGGAGCTTCAACCGTTTTGTGGCATATGAGAAATTCCTTAAGCCCCGGTCCTGTTGATTTTGTTCAAAAATGAAAATTTCAAAAGTGCCCCGATTTCTGCTTTAAACTTTAGGTACTATCCCAAAATGTATCACTAAGGTGACAGAAGTTGATTTCGGAGCATCATTTTTGAACAGGAGCTTCAACCGTTTTGTGGCATATGAGAAATTCCCTAAGCCCCTGACTTGTCGATTTTGGTCAAAAATTAAAATTTCAAAAGTGCCCCGATTTCTGCTTTAAACTTATGTACTATCCCAAAATGTATCACTAAGGTGACAGAAATTGATTTCGGAGCATAATTTTTGAACAGGAGCATCAACCGTTTTGTGGCATATGTAAATTCCTTAAGCCCCGGACCTGTTGATTTTGGTCAAAAATGAAAATTTTAAAAGTGCCCCGATTTCTGCTTTAAACTTTAGGTACTATCCCAAAATGTATCACTAAGGTGACAGAAGTTGATTTCGGAGCATAATTTTTGAACAGGAGCTTCAACCGTTTTGTGGCATATGTAAATTCCTTAAGCCCCGGACCTGTTGATTTTGGTCAAAAATGAAAATTTCAAAAGTGCCCCGATTTCTGCTTTAAACTTTAGGTACTATCCCAAAATGTATCACTAAGGTGACAGAAGTTGATTTCGGAGCATAATTTTTGAACAGGAGCTTCAACCGTTTTGTGGCATATGTAAATTCCTTAAGCCCCGGACCTGTTGATTTTGGTCAAAAATGAAAATTTCAAAAGTGCCCCGATTTCTGCTTTAAACTTTAGGTACTATCCCAAAATGTATCACTAAGGTGACAGAAGTTGATTTCGGAGCATAATTTTTGAACAGGAGCTTCAACCGTTTTGTGGCATATGTAAATTCCTTAAGCCCCGGACCTGTTGATTTTGGTCAAAAATGAAAATTTCAAAAGTGCCCCGATTTCTGCTTTAAACTTTAGGTACTATCCCAAAATGTATCACTAAGGTGACAGAAGTTGATTTCGGAGCATCATTTTTGAACAGGAGCTTCAACCGTTTTGTGGCATATGAGAAATTCCCTAAGCCCCGGACCTGTTGATTTTGGTCAAAAATTAAAATTTCAAAAGTGCCCCGATTTCTGCTTTAAACTTTAGGTACTATCCCAAAATGTATCACTAAGGTGACAGAAGTTGATTTCGGAGCATAATTTTTGAACAGGAGCTTCAACAGTTTTGTGGCATATGAGAAATTCCCTAAGCCCCGGACCTGTCGATTTTGGTCAAAAATGAAAATTTCAAAAATGCCCCGATTTCTGCTTTAAACTTTACGTACTATCCCAAAATGTATCACTAAGTTGACAGAAGTTGATTTCGGAGCATCATTTTTGAACAGAGCTTCAACCGTTTTGTGGCATATGAGAAATTCCCTAAGCCCCGGACCTGTTGATTTTGGTCCAAAATGAAAATTTCAAAAGTGCCCCGATTTCTGCTTTAAACTTTAGGTACTATCCCAAAATGTATCACTAAGGTGACAGAAGTTGATTTCGGAGCATAATTTTTGAACAGGAGCTTCAACAGTTTTGTGGCATATGAGAAATTCCCTAAGCCCCTGACTTGTCGATTTTGGTCAAAAATTAAAATTTCAAAAGTGCCCCGATTTCTGCTTTAAACTTATGTACTATCCCAAAATGTATCACTAAGGTGACAGAAGTTGATTTCGGAGCATAATTTTTGAACAGGAGCTTCAACCGTTTTGTGGCATATGAGAAATTCCCTAAGCCCCGGACCTGTTGATTTTGGTCAAAAATGAAAATTTCAAAAGTGCCCCGATTTCTGCTTTAAACTTTAGGTACTATCCCAAAATGTATCATTGAGGTGACAGAAGTTGATTTTGGAGCATAATTTTTGAACAGGAGCTTCAACCGTTTTGTGGAATATGAGAAATTCCTTAAGCCCCGGACCTGTTGATTTTGTTCAAAATGAAAATTTCAAAAGTGCCCCGATTTCTGCTTTAAACTTTAGGTACTATCCCAAAATGTATCACTAAGGTGACAAAAGTTGATTTCGGAGCATAATTTTTGAACAGGAGCTTCAACAGTTTTGTGGCATATGAGAAATTCCCTAAGCCCCTGACTTGTCGATTTTGGTCAAAAATTAAAATTTCAAAAGTGCCCCGATTTCTGCTTTAAACTTATGTACTATCCCAAAATGTATCACTAAGGGGACAGAAGTTGATTTCGGAGCATAATTTTTGAACAGGAGCTTCAACCGTTTTGTGGCATATGAGAAATTCCCTAAGCCTCGGACCTGTTGATTTTGGTCAAAAATGAAAATTTCAAAAGTGCCCCGATTTCTGCTTTAAACTTTAGGTACTATCCCAAAATGTATCACTAAGGTGACAGAAGTTGATTTCGGAGCATAATTTTTGAACAGGAGCTTCAACAGTTTTGTGGCATATGAGAAATTCCCTAAGCCCCTGACTTGTCGATTTTGGTCAAAAATTAAAATTTCAAAAGTGCCCCGATTTCTGCTTTAAACTTATGTACTATCCCAAAATGTATCACTAAGGTGACAGAAATTGATTTCGGAGCATAATTTTTGAACAGGAGCATCAACCGTTTTGTGGCATATGTAAATTCCTTAAGCCCCGGACCTGTTGATTTTGGTCAAAAATGAAAATTTTAAAAGTGCCCCGATTTCTGCTTTAAACTTTAGGTACTATCCCAAAATGTATCACTAAGGTGACAGAAGTTGATTTCGGAGCATAATTTTTGAACAGGAGCTTCAACCGTTTTGTGGCATATGTAAATTCCTTAAGCCCCGGACCTGTTGATTTTGGTCAAAAATGAAAATTTCAAAAGTGCCCCGATTTCTGCTTTAAACTTTAGGTACTATCCCAAAATGTATCACTAAGGTGACAGAAGTTGATTTCGGAGCATAATTTTTGAACAGGAGCTTCAACCGTTTTGTGGCATATGTAAATTCCTTAAGCCCCGGACCTGTTGATTTTGGTCAAAAATGAAAATTTCAAAAGTGCCCCGATTTCTGCTTTAAACTTTAGGTACTATCCCAAAATGTATCACTAAGGTGACAGAAGTTGATTTCGGAGCATAATTTTTGAACAGGAGCTTCAACCGTTTTGTGGCATATGTAAATTCCTTAAGCCCCGGACCTGTTGATTTTGGTCAAAAATGAAAATTTCAAAAGTGCCCCGATTTCTGCTTTAAACTTTAGGTACTATCCCAAAATGTATCACTAAGGTGACAGAAGTTGATTTCGGAGCATCATTTTTGAACAGGAGCTTCAACCGTTTTGTGGCATATGAGAAATTCCCTAAGCCCCGGACCTGTTGATTTTGGTCAAAAATTAAAATTTCAAAAGTGCCCCGATTTCTGCTTTAAACTTTAGGTACTATCCCAAAATGTATCACTAAGGTGACAGAAGTTGATTTCGGAGCATAATTTTTGAACAGGAGCTTCAACAGTTTTGTGGCATATGAGAAATTCCCTAAGCCCCGGACCTGTCGATTTTGGTCAAAAATGAAAATTTCAAAAATGCCCCGATTTCTGCTTTAAACTTTACGTACTATCCCAAAATGTATCACTAAGTTGACAGAAGTTGATTTCGGAGCATCATTTTTGAACAGAGCTTCAACCGTTTTGTGGCATATGAGAAATTCCCTAAGCCCCGGACCTGTTGATTTTGGTCCAAAATGAAAATTTCAAAAGTGCCCCGATTTCTGCTTTAAACTTTAGGTACTATCCCAAAATGTATCACTAAGGTGACAGAAGTTGATTTCGGAGCATAATTTTTGAACAGGAGCTTCAACAGTTTTGTGGCATATGAGAAATTCCCTAAGCCCCTGACTTGTCGATTTTGGTCAAAAATTAAAATTTCAAAAGTGCCCCGATTTCTGCTTTAAACTTATGTACTATCCCAAAATGTATCACTAAGGTGACAGAAGTTGATTTCGGAGCATAATTTTTGAACAGGAGCTTCAACCGTTTTGTGGCATATGAGAAATTCCCTAAGCCCCGGACCTGTTGATTTTGGTCAAAAATGAAAATTTCAAAAGTGCCCCGATTTCTGCTTTAAACTTTAGGTACTATCCCAAAATGTATCATTGAGGTGACAGAAGTTGATTTTGGAGCATAATTTTTGAACAGGAGCTTCAACCGTTTTGTGGAATATGAGAAATTCCTTAAGCCCCGGACCTGTTGATTTTGTTCAAAATGAAAATTTCAAAAGTGCCCCGATTTCTGCTTTAAACTTTAGGTACTATCCCAAAATGTATCACTAAGGTGACAAAAGTTGATTTCGGAGCATAATTTTTGAACAGGAGCTTCAACAGTTTTGTGGCATATGAGAAATTCCCTAAGCCCCTGACTTGTCGATTTTGGTCAAAAATTAAAATTTCAAAAGTGCCCCGATTTCTGCTTTAAACTTATGTACTATCCCAAAATGTATCACTAAGGGGACAGAAGTTGATTTCGGAGCATAATTTTTGAACAGGAGCTTCAACCGTTTTGTGGCATATGAGAAATTCCCTAAGCCTCGGACCTGTTGATTTTGGTCAAAAATGAAAATTTCAAAAGTGCCCCGATTTCTGCTTTAAACTTTAGGTACTATCCCAAAATGTATCACTGAGGTGACAGAAGTTGATTTTGGAGCATAATTTTTGAACAGGAGCTTCAACCGTTTTGTGGAATATGAGAAATTCCTTAAGCCCCGGACCTGTTGATTTTGTTCAAAAATTAAAATTTCAAAAGTGCCCTGATTTCTGCTTTAAACTTTAGGTACTATCCCAAAATGTATCACTAAGGTAACAGAAGTTGATTTCGGAGCATAATTTTTGAACAGGAGCTTCAACCGTTTTGTGGCATATGAGAAATTCCTTAAGCCCCGGTCCTGTTGATTTTGTTCAAAAATGAAAATTTCAAAAGTGCCCCGATTTCTGCTTTAAACTTTAGGTACTATCCCAAAATGTATCACTAAGGTGACAGAAGTTGATTTCGGAGCATCATTTTTGAACAGGAGCTTCAACAGTTTTGTGGCATATGAGAAATTCCCTAAGCCCCGCACCTGTCGATTTTGTTCAAAAATGAAAATTTCAAAAGTTCCCCAGTTTTTGCTTTAAACTTTAGGTACTATCCCAAAATGTATCACTAAGGTGACAGAAGTTGATTTCGGAGCATAATTTTTGAACAGAGCTTCAACCGTTTTGTGGCATATGAGAAATTCCCTAAGCCCCGAACCTGTTGATTTTGGTCAAAAATGAAAATTTCAAAAATGCCCCGATTTCTGCTTTAAACTTATGTACTATCCCAAAATGTATCACTAAGGTGACAGAAGTTGATTTCGGAGCATCATTTTTGAACAGGAGCTTCAACCGTTTTGTGGCATATGAGAAATTCCTTAAGCCCCGGTCCTGTTGATTTTGTTCAAAAATGAAAATTTCAAAAGTGCCCCGATTTCTGCTTTAAACTTTAGGTACTATCCCAAAATGTATCACTAAGGTGACAGAAGTTGATTTCGGAGCATCATTTTTGAACAGAGCTTCAACCGTTTTGTGGCATATGAGAAATTCCCTAAGCCCCGGACCTGTTAATTTTGGTCCAAAATGAAAATTTCAAAAGTGCCCCGATTTCTGCTTTAAACTTTAGGTACTATCCCAAAATGTATCACTAAGGTGACAGAAGTTGATTTCGGAGCATAATTTTTGAACAGGAGCTTCAACAGTTTTGTGGCTTATGAGAAATTCCCTAAGCCCCTGACTTGTCGATTTTGGTCAAAAATTAAAATTTCAAAAGTGCCCCGATTTCTGCTTTAAACTTATGTACTATCCCAAAATGTATCAGTAAGGTGACAGAAGTTGATTTCGGAGCATAATTTTTGAACAGGAGCTTCAACCGTTTTTTGGCATATGAGAAATTCCCTAAGCCCCGGACCTGTTGATTTTGGTCAAAAATGAAAATTTCAAAAGTGCCCCGATTTCTGCTTTAAACTTTAGGTACTATCCCAAAATGTATCACTGAGGTGACAGAAGTTGATTTTGGAGCATCATTTTTGAACAGGAGCTTCAACCGTTTTGTGGAATATGAGAAATTCCTTAAGCCCCGGACCTGTTGATTTTGTTCAAAAATGAAAATTTCAAAAGTGCCCCGATTTCTGCTTTAAACTTTAGGTACTATCCCAAAATGTATCACTAAGGTGACAAAAGTTGATTTCGGAGCATAATTTTTGAACAGGAGCTTCAACAGTTTTGTGGCATATGAGAAATTCCCTAAGCCCCTGACTTGTCGATTTTGGTCAAAAATTAAAATTTCAAAAGTGCCCCGATTTCTGCTTTAAACTTATGTACTATCCCAAAATGTATCACTAAGGTGACAGAAGTTGATTTCGGAGCATAATTTTTGAACAGGAGCTTCAACCGTTTTGTGGCATATGAGAAATTCCCTAAGCGTTGGACCTGTTGATTTTGGTCAAAAATGAAAATTTCAAAAGTGCCCCGATTTCTGCTTTAAACTTTAGGTACTATCCCAAAATGTATCACTGAGGTGACAGAAGTTGATTTTGGAGCATAATTTTTGAACAGGAGCTTCAACCGTTTTGTGGCATATGAGAAATTCCTTAAGCCCCGGTCCTGTTGATTTTGGTCAAAAATGAAAATTTCAAAAGTGCCCCGATTTCTGCTTTAAACTTTAGGTACTATCCCAAAATGTATCACTAAGGTGACAGAAGTTGATTTCGGAGCATCATTTTTGAACAGGAGCTTCAACCGTTTTGTGGCATATGTAAATTCCTTACGCCCCGGACCTGTTGATTTTGGTCAAAAATGAAAATTTCAAAAGTGCCCCGATTTCTGCTTTAAACTTTAGGTACTATCCCAAAATGTATCACTAAGGTGACAGAAGTTGATTTCGGAGCATCATTTTTGAACAGGAGCTTCAACCGTTTTGTGGCATATGTAAATTCCTTAGGCCCCGGACCTGTTGATTTTGGTCAAAAATGAAAATTTCAAAAGTGCCCCGATTTCTGCTTTAAACTTTAGGTACTATCCCAAAATGTATCACTAAGGTGACAGAAGTTGATTTCGGAGCATAATTTTTGAACAGAGCTTCAACCGTTTTGTGGCATATGAGAAATTCCCTAAGCCCCTGACTTGTCGATTTTGGTCAAAAATTAAAATTTCAAAAGTGCCCCGATTTCTGCTTTAAACTTATGTACTATCCCAAAATGTATCACTAAGGTGACAGAAGTTGATTTCGGAGCATAATTTTTGAACAGGAGCTTCAACCGTTTTGTGGCATATGTAAATTCCTTAAGCCCCGGACCTATTGATTTTGGTCAAAAATGAACATTTCAAAAGTGCCCCGATTTCTGCTTTAAACTTTAGGTACTATCCCAAAATGTATCACTAAGGTGACAGAAGTTGATTTCGGAGCATAATTTTTGAACAGGAGCTTCAACCGTTTTGTGGCATATGAGAAATTCCCTAAGCCCCGGACCTGTTGATTTTGGTCAAAAATTAAAATTTCAAAAGTGCCCTGATTTCAGCTTTAAACTTTAGGTACTTTCCCAAAATGTATCACTAAGGTGACAGAAGTTTATTTCGGAGCATAATTTTTGAACAGGAGCTTCAACAGTTTTGTGGCATATGAGAAATTCCCTAAGCCCCGGACCTGTCGATTTTGGTCAAAAATGAAAATTTCAAAAGTGCCCCGATTTCTGCTTTAAACTTATGTACTATCCCAAAATGTATCACTAAGGTGACAGAAGTTGATTTCGGAGCATAATTTTTGAACAGTAGCTTCAACCGTTTTGTGGCATATGAGAAATTCCTTAAGCCCCGGTCCTGTTGATTTTGTTCAAAAATGAAAATTTCAAAAGTGCCCCGATTTCTGCTTTAAACTTTAGGTACTATCCCAAAATGTATCACTAAGGTGACAGAAGTTGATTTCGGAGCATAATTTTTGAACAGGAGCTTCAACCGTTTTGTGGCATATGAGAAATTCCCTAAGCCCCGGACCTGTTGATTTTGGTCAAAAATTAAAATTTCAAAAGTGCCCCGATTTCTGCTTTAAACTTATGTACTATCCCAAAATGTATCACTAAGGTGACAGTAGTTGATTTCGGAGCATAATTTTTGAACAGGAGCTTCAACCGTTTTGTGGCATATGAGAAATTCCCTAAGCCCCGGACCTGTTGATTTTGGTCAAAAATGAAAATTTCAAAAGTGCCCCGATTTCTGCTTTAAACTTTAGGTACTATCCCAAAATGTATCATTGAGGTGACAGAAGTTGATTTTGGAGCATAATTTTTGAACAGGAGCTTCAACCGTTTTGTGGAATATGAGAAATTCCTTAAGCCCCGGACCTGTTGATTTTGTTCAAAAATGAAAATTTCAAAAGTGCCCCGATTTCTGCTTTAAACTTTAGGTACTATCCCAAAATGTATCACTAAGGTGACAAAAGTTGATTTCGGAGCATAATTTTTGAACAGGAGCTTCAACCGTTTTGTGGCATATGAGAAATTCCCTAAGCCCCGGACCTGTTGATTTTGGTCAAAAATTAAAATTTCAAAAGTGCCCCGATTTCTGCTTTAAACTTATGTACTATCCCAAAATGTATCACTAAGGTGACAGTAGTTGATTTCGGAGCATAATTTTTGAACAGGAGCTTCAACCGTTTTGTGGCATATGAGAAATTCCCTAAGCCCCGGACCTGTTGATTTTGGTCAAAAATGAAAATTTCAAAAGTGCCCCGATTTCTGCTTTAAACTTTAGGTACTATCCCAAAATGTATCATTGAGGTGACAGAAGTTGATTTTGGAGCATAATTTTTGAACAGGAGCTTCAACCGTTTTGTGGAATATGAGAAATTCCTTAAGCCCCGGACCTGTTGATTTTGTTCAAAAATGAAAATTTCAAAAGTGCCCCGATTTCTGCTTTAAACTTTAGGTACTATCCCAAAATGTATCACTAAGGTGACAAAAGTTGATTTCGGAGCATAATTTTTGAACAGGAGCTTCAACAGTTTTGTGGCATATGAGAAATTCCCTAAGCCCCTGACTTGTCGATTTTGGTCAAAAATTAAAATTTCAAAAGTGCCCCGATTTCTGCTTTAAACTTATGTACTATCCCAAAATATATCACTAAGGTGACAGAAGTTGATTTCGGAGCATAATTTTTGAACAGGAGCTTCAACCGTTTTGTGGCATATGAGAAATTCCCTAAGCCTCGGACCTGTTGATTTTGGTCAAAAATGAAAATTTCAAAAGTGCCCCGATTTCTGCTTTAAACTTTAGGTACTATCCCAAAATGTATCACTGAGGTGACAGAAGTTGATTTTGGAGCATAATTTTTGAACAGGAGCTTCAACCGTTTTGTGGAATATGAGAAATTCCTTAAGCCCCGGACCTGTTGATTTTGTTCAAAAACTAAAATTTCAAAAGTGCCCTGATTTCTGCTTTAAACTTTAGGTACTATCCCAAAATGTATCACTAAGGTAACAGAAGTTGATTTCGGAGCATAATTTTTGAACAGGAGCTTCAACCGTTTTGTGGCATATGAGAAATTCCTTAAGCCCCGGTCCTGTTGATTTTGTTCAAAAATGAAAATTTCAAAAGTGCCCCGATTTCTGCTTTAAACTTTAGGTACTATCCCAAAATGTATCACTAAGGTGACAGAAGTTGATTTCGGAGCATCATTTTTGAACAGGAGCTTCAACAGTTTTGTGGCATATGAGAAATTCCCTAAGCCCCGCACCTGTCGATTTTGTTCAAAAATGAAAATTTCAAAAGTTCCCCAGTTTTTGCTTTAAACTTTAGGTACTATCCCAAAATGTATCACTAAGGTGACAGAAGTTGATTTCGGAGCATAATTTTTGAACAGAGCTTCAACCGTTTTGTGGCATATGAGAAATTCCCTAAGCCCCGAACCTGTTGATTTTGGTCAAAAATGAAAATTTCAAAAATGCCCCGATTTCTGCTTTAAACTTATGTACTATCCCAAAATGTATCACTAAGGTGACAGAAGTTGATTTCGGAGCATCATTTTTGAACAGGAGCTTCAACCGTTTTGTGGCATATGAGAAATTCCTTAAGCCCCGGTCCTGTTGATTTTGTTCAAAAATGAAAATTTCAAAAGTGCCCCGATTTCTGCTTTAAACTTTAGGTACTATCCCAAAATGTATCACTAAGGTGACAGAAGTTGATTTCGGAGCATCATTTTTGAACAGAGCTTCAACCGTTTTGTGGCATATGAGAAATTCCCTAAGCCCCGGACCTGTTAATTTTGGTCCAAAATGAAAATTTCAAAAGTGCCCCGATTTCTGCTTTAAACTTTAGGTACTATCCCAAAATGTATCACTAAGGTGACAGAAGTTGATTTCGGAGCATAATTTTTGAACAGGAGCTTCAACAGTTTTGTGGCATATGAGAAATTCCCTAAGCCCCTGACTTGTCGATTTTGGTCAAAAATTAAAATTTCAAAAGTGCCCCGATTTCTGCTTTAAACTTATGTACTATCCCAAAATGTATCACTAAGGTGACAGAAGTTGATTTCGGAGCATAATTTTTGAACAGGAGCTTCAACCGTTTTGTGGCATATGAGAAATTCCCTAAGCGTTGGACCTGTTGATTTTGGTCAAAAATGAAAATTTCAAAAGTGCCCCGATTTCTGCTTTAAACTTTAGGTACTATCCCAAAATGTATCACTGAGGTGACAGAAGTTGATTTTGGAGCATAATTTTTGAACAGGAGCTTCAACCGTTTTGTGGCATATGAGAAATTCCTTAAGCCCCGGTCCTGTTGATTTTGGTCAAAAATGAAAATTTCAAAAGTGCCCCGATTTCTGCTTTAAACTTTAGGTACTATCCCAAAATGTATCACTAAGGTGACAGAAGTTGATTTCGGAGCATCATTTTTGAACAGGAGCTTCAACCGTTTTGTGGCATATGTAAATTCCTTACGCCCCGGACCTGTTGATTTTGGTCAAAAATGAAAATTTCAAAAGTGCCCCGATTTCTGCTTTAAACTTTAGGTACTATCCCAAAATGTATCACTAAGGTGACAGAAGTTGATTTCGGAGCATCATTTTTGAACAGGAGCTTCAACCGTTTTGTGGCATATGTAAATTCCTTAGGCCCCGGACCTGTTGATTTTGGTCAAAAATGAAAATTTCAAAAGTGCCCCGATTTCTGCTTTAAACTTTAGGTACTATCCCAAAATGTATCACTAAGGTGACAGAAGTTGATTTCGGAGCATAATTTTTGAACAGAGCTTCAACCGTTTTGTGGCATATGAGAAATTCCCTAAGCCCCTGACTTGTCGATTTTGGTCAAAAATTAAAATTTCAAAAGTGCCCCGATTTCTGCTTTAAACTTATGTACTATCCCAAAATGTATCACTAAGGTGACAGAAGTTGATTTCGGAGCATAATTTTTGAACAGGAGCTTCAACCGTTTTGTGGCATATGTAAATTCCTTAAGCCCCGGACCTATTGATTTTGGTCAAAAATGAACATTTCAAAAGTGCCCCGATTTCTGCTTTAAACTTTAGGTACTATCCCAAAATGTATCACTAAGGTGACAGAAGTTGATTTCGGAGCATAATTTTTGAACAGGAGCTTCAACCGTTTTGTGGCATATGAGAAATTCCCTAAGCCCCGGACCTGTTGATTTTGGTCAAAAATTAAAATTTCAAAAGTGCCCTGATTTCAGCTTTAAACTTTAGGTACTTTCCCAAAATGTATCACTAAGGTGACAGAAGTTGATTTCGGAGCATAATTTTTGAACAGGAGCTTCAACAGTTTTGTGGCATATGAGAAATTCCCTAAGCCCCGGACCTGTCGATTTTGGTCAAAAATGAAAATTTCAAAAGTGCCCCGATTTCTGCTTTAAACTTATGTACTATCCCAAAATGTATCACTAAGGTGACAGAAGTTGATTTCGGAGCATAATTTTTGAACAGTAGCTTCAACCGTTTTGTGGCATATGAGAAATTCCTTAAGCCCCGGTCCTGTTGATTTTGTTCAAAAATGAAAATTTCAAAAGTGCCCCGATTTCTGCTTTAAACTTTAGGTACTATCCCAAAATGTATCACTAAGGTGACAGAAGTTGATTTCGGAGCATAATTTTTGAACAGGAGCTTCAACCGTTTTGTGGCATATGAGAAATTCCCTAAGCCCCGGACCTGTTGATTTTGGTCAAAAATTAAAATTTCAAAAGTGCCCCGATTTCTGCTTTAAACTTATGTACTATCCCAAAATGTATCACTAAGGTGACAGTAGTTGATTTCGGAGCATAATTTTTGAACAGGAGCTTCAACCGTTTTGTGGCATATGAGAAATTCCCTAAGCCCCGGACCTGTTGATTTTGGTCAAAAATGAAAATTTCAAAAGTGCCCCGATTTCTGCTTTAAACTTTAGGTACTATCCCAAAATGTATCATTGAGGTGACAGAAGTTGATTTTGGAGCATAATTTTTGAACAGGAGCTTCAACCGTTTTGTGGAATATGAGAAATTCCTTAAGCCCCGGACCTGTTGATTTTGTTCAAAAATGAAAATTTCAAAAGTGCCCCGATTTCTGCTTTAAACTTTAGGTACTATCCCAAAATGTATCACTAAGGTGACAAAAGTTGATTTCGGAGCATAATTTTTGAACAGGAGCTTCAACAGTTTTGTGGCATATGAGAAATTCCCTAAGCCCCTGACTTGTCGATTTTGGTCAAAAATTAAAATTTCAAAAGTGCCCCGATTTCTGCTTTAAACTTATGTACTATCCCAAAATGTATCACTAAGGTGACAGAAGTTGATTTCGGAGCATAATTTTTGAACAGGAGCTTCAACCGTTTTGTGGCATATGAGAAATTCCCTAAGCCTCGGACCTGTTGATTTTGGTCAAAAATGAAAATTTCAAAAGTGCCCCGATTTCTGCTTTAAACTTTAGGTACTATCCCAAAATGTATCACTGAGGTGACAGAAGTTGATTTTGGAGCATAATTTTTGAACAGGAGCTTCAACCGTTTTGTGGAATATGAGAAATTCCTTAAGCCCCGGACCTGTTGATTTTGTTCAAAAATTAAAATTTCAAAAGTGCCCTGATTTCTGCTTTAAACTTTAGGTACTATCCCAAAATGTATCACTAAGGTAACAGAAGTTGATTTCGGAGCATAATTTTTGAACAGGAGCTTCAACCGTTTTGTGGCATATAAGAAATTCCTTAAGCCCCGGTCCTGTTGATTTTGTTCAAAAATGAAAATTTCAAAAGTGCCCCGATTTCTGCTTTAAACTTTAGGTACTATCCCAAAATGTATCACTAAGGTGACAGAAGTTGATTTCGGAGCATCATTTTTGAACAGGAGCTTCAACAGTTTTGTGGCATATGAGAAATTCCCTAAGCCCCGCACCTGTCGATTTTGTTCAAAAATGAAAATTTCAAAAGTTCCCCAGTTTTTGCTTTAAACTTTAGGTACTATCCCAAAATGTATCACTAAGGTGACAGAAGTTGATTTCGGAGCATAATTTTTGAACAGAGCTTCAACCGTTTTGTGGCATATGAGAAATTCCCTAAGCCCCGAACCTGTTGATTTTGGTCAAAAATGAAAATTTCAAAAATGCCCCGATTTCTGCTTTAAACTTATGTACTATCCCAAAATGTATCACTAAGGTGACAGAAGTTGATTTCGGAGCATCATTTTTGAACAGGAGCTTCAACCGTTTTGTGGCATATGAGAAATTCCTTAAGCCCCGGTCCTGTTGATTTTGTTCAAAAATGAAAATTTCAAAAGTGCCCCGATTTCTGCTTTAAACTTTAGGTACTATCCCAAAATGTATCACTAAGGTGACAGAAGTTGATTTCGGAGCATCATTTTTGAACAGAGCTTCAACCGTTTTGTGGCATATGAGAAATTCCCTAAGCCCCGGACCTGTTAATTTTGGTCCAAAATGAAAATTTCAAAAGTGCCCCGATTTCTGCTTTAAACTTTAGGTACTATCCCAAAATGTATCACTAAGGTGACAGAAGTTGATTTCGGAGCATAATTTTTGAACAGGAGCTTCAACAGTTTTGTGGCATATGAGAAATTCCCTAAGCCCCTGACTTGTCGATTTTGGTCAAAAATTAAAATTTCAAAAGTGCCCCGATTTCTGCTTTAAACTTATGTACTATCCCAAAATGTATCAGTAAGGTGACAGAAGTTGATTTCGGAGCATAATTTTTGAACAGGAGCTTCAACCGTTTTGTGGCATATGAGAAATTCCCTAAGCCCCGGACCTGTTGATTTTGGTCAAAAATGAAAATTTCAAAAGTGCCCCGATTTCTGCTTTAAACTTTAGGTACTATCCCAAAATGTATCACTGAGGTGACAGAAGTTGATTTTGGAGCATCATTTTTGAACAGGAGCTTCAACCGTTTTGTGGAATATGAGAAATTCCTTAAGCCCCGGACCTGTTGATTTTGTTCAAAAATGAAAATTTCAAAAGTGCCCCGATTTCTGCTTTAAACTTTAGGTACTATCCCAAAATGTATCACTAAGGTGACAAAAGTTGATTTCGGAGCATAATTTTTGAACAGGAGCTTCAACAGTTTTGTGGCATATGAGAAATTCCCTAAGCCCCTGACTTGTCGATTTTGGTCAAAAATTAAAATTTCAAAAGTGCCCCGATTTCTGCTTTAAACTTATGTACTATCCCAAAATGTATCACTAAGGTGACAGAAGTTGATTTCGGAGCATAATTTTTGAACAGGAGCTTCAACCGTTTTGTGGCATATGAGAAATTCCCTAAGCGTTGGACCTGTTGATTTTGGTCAAAAATGAAAATTTCAAAAGTGCCCCGATTTCTGCTTTAAACTTTAGGTACTATCCCAAAATGTATCACTGAGGTGACAGAAGTTGATTTTGGAGCATAATTTTTGAACAGGAGCTTCAACCGTTTTGTGGCATATGAGAAATTCCTTAAGCCCCGGTCCTGTTGATTTTGTTCAAAAATGAAAATTTCAAAAGTGCCCCGATTTCTGCTTTAAACTTTAGGTACTATCCCAAAATGTATCACTAAGGTGACAGAAGTTGATTTCGGAGCATCATTTTTGAACAGGAGCTTCAACCGTTTTGTGGCATATGTAAATTCCTTAGGCCCCGGACCTGTTGATTTTGGTCAAAAATGAAAATTTCAAAAGTGCCCCGATTTCTGCTTTAAACTTTAGGTACTATCCCAAAATGTATCACTAAGGTGACAGAAGTTGATTTCGGAGCATCATTTTTGAACAGGAGCTTCAACCGTTTTGTGGCATATGTAAATTCCTTAGGCCCCGGACCTGTTGATTTTGGTCAAAAATGAAAATTTCAAAAGTGCCCCGATTTCTGCTTTAAACTTTAGGTACTATCCCAAAATGTATCACTAAGGTGACAGAAGTTGATTTCGGAGCATAATTTTTGAACAGAGCTTCAACCGTTTTGTGGCATATGAGAAATTCCCTAAGCCCCTGACTTGTCGATTTTGGTCAAAAATTAAAATTTCAAAAGTGCCCCGATTTCTGCTTTAAACTTTAGGTACTATCCCAAAATGTATCACTAAGGTGACAGAAGTTGATTTCGGAGCATCATTTTTGAACAGGAGCTTCAACCGTTTTGTGGCATATGTAAATTCCTTAGGCCCCGGACCTGTTGATTTTGGTCAAAAATGAAAATTTCAAAAGTGCCCCGATTTCTGCTTTAAACTTTAGGTACTATCCCAAAATGTATCACTAAGGTGACAGAAGTTGATTTCGGAGCATAATTTTTGAACAGGAGCTTCAACAGTTTTGTGGCATATGAGAAATTCCCTAAGCCCCTGACTTGTCGATTTTGGTCAGAAATTAAAATTTCAAAAGTGCCCCGATTTCTGCTTTAAACTTATGTACTATCCCAAAATGTATCACTAAGGTGACAGAAGTTGATTTCGGAGCATAATTTTTGAACAGGAGCTTCAACCGTTTTGTGGCATATGAGAAATTCCCTAAGCCTCGGACCTGTTGATTTTGGTCAAAAATGAAAATTTCAAAAGTGCCCCGATTTCTGCTTTAAACTTTAGGTACTATCCCAAAATGTATCACTGAGGTGACAGAAGTTGATTTTGGAGCATAATTTTTGAACAGGAGCTTCAACCGTTTTGTGGAATATGAGAAATTCCTTAAGCCCCGGACCTGTTGATTTTGTTCAAAAATTAAAATTTCAAAAGTGCCCTGATTTCTGCTTTAAACTTTAGGTACTATCCCAAAATGTATCACTAAGGTAACAGAAGTTGATTTCGGAGCATAATTTTTGAACAGGAGCTTCAACCGTTTTGTGGCATATGAGAAATTCCCTAAGCCCCGGACCTGTTAATTTTGGTCCAAAATGAAAATTTCAAAAGTGCCCCGATTTCTGCTTTAAACTTTAGGTACTATCCCAAAATGTATCACTAAGGTGACAGAAGTTGATTTCGGAGCATAATTTTTGAACAGGAGCTTCAACAGTTTTGTGGCATATGAGAAATTCCCTAAGCCCCTGACTTGTCGATTTTGGTCAAAAATTAAAATTTCAAAAGTTCCCCAGTTTTTGCTTTAAACTTTAGGTACTATCCCAAAATGTATCACTAAGGTGACAGAAGTTGATTTCGGAGCATAATTTTTGAACAGGAGCTTCAACCGTTTTGTGGCATATGAGAAATTCCCTAAGCCTCGGACCTGTTGATTTTGGTCAAAAATGAAAATTTCAAAAGTGCCCCGATTTCTGCTTTAAACTTTAGGTACTATCCCAAAATGTATCACTGAGGTGACAGAAGTTGATTTTGGAGCATAATTTTTGAACAGGAGCTTCAACCGTTTTGTGGAATATGAGAAATTCCTTAAGCCCCGGACCTGTTGATTTTGTTCAAAAATGAAAATTTCAAAAGTGCCCCGATTTCTGCTTTAAACTTTAGGTACTATCCCAAAATGTATCACTAAGGTGACAGAAGTTGATTTCGGAGCATCATTTTTGAACAGGAGCTTCAACCGTTTTGTGGCATATGTAAATTCCTTAGGCCCCGGACCTGTTGATTTTGGTCAAAAATGAAAATTTCAAAAGTGCCCCGATTTCTGCTTTAAACTTTATGTACTATCCCAAAATGTATCACTAAGTTGACAGAAGTTGATTTCGGAGCATCATTTTTGAACAGAGCTTCAACAGTTTTGTGGCATATGAGAAATTCCCTAAGCCCCGGACCTGTTAATTTTGGTCCAAAATGAAAATTTCAAAAGTGCCCCGATTTCTGCTTTAAACTTTAGGTACTATCCCAAAATGTATCACTAAGGTGACAGAAGTTGATTTCGGAGCATAATTTTTGAACAGGAGCTTCAACAGTTTTGTGGCATATGAGAAATTCCCTAAGCCCCTGACTTGTCGATTTTGGTCAAAAATTAAAATTTCAAAAGTCCCCGATTTCTGCTTTAAACTTATGTACTATCCCAAAATGTATCACTAAGGTGACAGAAGTTGATTTCGGAGCATAATTTTTGAACAGGAGCTTCAACCGTTTTGTGGCATATGAGAAATTCCCTAAGCCTCGGACCTGTTGATTTTGGTCAAAAATGAAAATTTCAAAAGTGCCCCGATTTCTGCTTTAAACTTTAGGTACTATCCCAAAATGTATCACTGAGGTGACAGAAGTTGATTTTGGAGCATAATTTTTGAACAGGAGCTTCAACCGTTTTGTGGCATATGAGAATTTCCTTAAGCCCCGGTCCTGTTGATTTTGTTCAAAAATGAAAATTTCAAAAGTGCCCCGATTTCTGCTTTAAACTTATGTACTATCCCAAAATGTATCACTAAGGTGACAGAAGTTGATTTCGGAGCATCATTTTTGAACAGGAGCTTCAACCGTTTTGTGGCATATGTAAATTCCTTAGGCCCCGGACCTGTTGATTTTGGTCAAAAATGAAAATTTCAAAAGTGCCCCGATTTCTGCTTTAAACTTTAGGTACTATCCCAAAATGTATCACTAAGGTGACAGAAGTTGATTTCGGAGCATTATTTTTGAACAGGAGCTTCAACCGTTTTGTGGCATATGAGAAATTCCCTAAGCCCCGCACCTGTCGATTTTGTTCAAAAATGAAAATTTCAAAAGTTCCCCAGTTTCTGCTTTAAACTTTAGGTACTATCCCAAAATGTATCACTAAGGTGACAGAAGTTGATTTCGGAGCATAATTTTTGAACAGAGCTTCAACCGTTTTGTGGCATATGAGAAATTCCCTAAGCCCCGGACCTGTTGATTTTGGTCAAAAATGAAAATTTCAAAAGTGCCCCGATTTCTGCTTTAAACTTATGTACTATCCCAAAATGTATCACTAAGGTGACAGAAGTTGATTTCGGAGCATAATTTTTGAACAGGAGCTTCAACAGTTTTGTGACATATGAGAAATTCCCTAAGCCCCTGACTTGTCGATTTTGGTCAAAAATGAAAATTTCAAAAGTGCCCCGATTTCTGCTTTAAACTTATGTACTATCCCAAAATGTATCACTAAGGTGACAGAAGTTGATTTCGGAGCATAATTTTTGAACAGGAGCTTCAACAGTTTTGTGGCATATGTAAATTCCTTAAGCCCCGGACCTGTTGATTTTGGTCAAAAATGAAAATTTCAAAAGTGCCCCGATTTCTGCTTTAAACTTTAGGCACTATCCCAAAATGTATCACTAAGGTGACAGAAGTTGATTTCGGAGCATAATTTTTGAACAGGAGCTTCAACCGTTTTGTGGCATATGTAAATTCCTTAAGCCCCGGACCTGTTAATTTTGGTCCAAAATGAAAATTTCAAAAGTGCCCCGATTTCTGCTTTAAACTTTAGGTACTATCCCAAAATGTATCACTAAGGTGACAGAAGTTGATTTCGGAGCATAATTTTTGAACAGGAGCTTCAACAGTTTTGTGGCATATGAGAAATTCCCTAAGCCCCTGACTTGTCGATTTTGGTCAAAAATTAAAATTTCAAAAGTGCCCCGATTTCTGCTTTAAACTTATGTACTATCCCAAAATGTATCACTAAGGTGACAGAAGTTGATTTCGGAGCATAATTTTTGAACAGGAGCTTCAACCGTTTTGTGGCATATGAGAAATTCCCTAAGCCTCGGACCTGTTGATTTTGGTCAAAAATGAAAATTTCAAAAGTGCCCCGATTTCTGCTTTAAACTTTAGGTACTATCCCAAAATGTATCACTGAGGTGACAGAAGTTGATTTTGGAGCATAATTTTTGAACAGGAGCTTCAACCGTTTTGTGGAATATGAGAAATTCCTTAAGCCCCGGACCTGTTGATTTTGTTCAAAAATTAAAATTTCAAAAGTGCCCTGATTTCTGCTTTAAACTTTAGGTACTATCCCAAAATGTATCACTAAGGTAACAGAAGTTGATTTCGGAGCATAATTTTTGAACAGGAGCTTCAACCGTTTTGTGGCATATGAGAAATTCCTTAAGCCCCGGTCCTGTTGATTTTGTTCAAAAATGAAAATTTCAAAAGTGCCCCGATTTCTGCTTTAAACTTTAGGTACTATCCCAAAATGTATCACTAAGGTGACAGAAGTTGATTTCGGAGCATCATTTTTGAACAGGAGCTTCAACAGTTTTGTGGCATATGAGAAATTCCCTAAGCCCCGCACCTGTCGATTTTGTTCAAAAATGAAAATTTCAAAAGTTCCCCAGTTTTTGCTTTAAACTTTAGGTACTATCCCAAAATGTATCACTAAGGTGACAGAAGTTGATTTCGGAGCATAATTTTTGAACAGAGCTTCAACCGTTTTGTGGCATATGAGAAATTCCCTAAGCCCCGAACCTGTTGATTTTGGTCAAAAATGAAAATTTCAAAAATGCCCTGATTTCTGCTTTAAACTTATGTACTATCCCAAAATGTATCACTAAGGTGACAGAAGTTGATTTCGGAGCATCATTTTTGAACAGGAGCTTCAACCGTTTTGTGGCATATGAGAAATTCCTTAAGCCCCGGTCCTGTTGATTTTGTTCAAAAATGAAAATTTCAAAAGTGCCCCGATTTCTGCTTTAAACTTTAGGTACTTTCCCAAAATGTATCACTAAGGTGACAGAAGTTGATTTCGGAGCATCATTTTTGAACAGGAGCTTCAACCGTTTTGTGGCATATGTAAATTCCTTAGGCCCCGGACCTGTTGATTTTGGTCAAAAATGAAAATTTCAAAAGTGCCCCGATTTCTGCTTTAAACTTTAGGTACTATCCCAAAATGTATCACTAAGGTGACAGAAGTTGATTTCGGAGCATTATTTTTGAACAGGAGCTTCAACAGTTTTGTGGCATATGAGAAATTCCCTAAGCCCCGCACCTGTCGATTTTGTTCAAAAATGAAAATTTCAAAAGTTCCCCAGTTTCTGCTTTAAACTTTAGGTACTATCCCAAAATGTATCACTAAGGTGACAGAAGTTGATTTCGGAGCATAATTTTTGAACAGAGCTTCAACCGTTTTGTGGCATATGAGAAATTCCCTAAGCCCCGGACCTGTTGATTTTGGTCAAAAATGAAAATTTCAAAAGTGCCCCGATTTCTGCTTTAAACTTATGTACTATCCCAAAATGTATCAATAAGGTGACAGAAGTTGATTTCGGAGCATAATTTTTGAACAGGAGCTTCAACAGTTTTGTGGCATATGTAAATTCCTTAAGCCCCGGACCTGTTGATTTTGGTCAAAAATGAAAATTTCAAAAGTGCCCCGATTTCTGCTTTAAACTTTAGGCACTATCCCAAAATGTATCACTAAGGTGACAGAAGTTGATTTCGGAGCATAATTGTTGAACAGGAGCTTCAACCGTTTTGTGGCATATGTAAATTCCTTAAGCCCCGGACCTGTTGATTTTGGTCAAAAATGAAAATTTCAAAAGTGCCCCGATTTCTGCTTTAAACTTTAGGTACTATCCCAAAATGTATCACTAAGGTGACAGAAGTTGATTTCGGAGCATAATTTTTGAACAGGAGCTTCAACAGTTTTGTGGCATATGAGAAATTCCCTAAGCCACGGACCTGTCGATTTTGGTCAAAAATGAAAATTTCAAAAGTGCCCCAATTTCTGCTTTAAACTTTACGTACTATCCCAAAATGTATCACTAAGTTGACAGAAGTTGATTTCGGAGCATCATTTTTTAACAGAGCTTCAACCGTTTTGTGGCATATGAGAAATTCCCTAAGCCCCGGACCTGTTAATTTTGGTCCAAAATGAAAATTTCAAAAGTGCCCCGATTTCTGCTTTAAACTTTAGGTACTATCCCAAAATGTATCACTAAGGTGACAGAAGTTGATTTCGGAGCATAATTTTTGAACAGGAGCTTCAACAGTTTTGTGGCATATGAGAAATTCCCTAAGCCCCTGACTTGTCGATTTTGGTCAAAAATTAAAATTTCAAAAGTGCCCCGATTTCTGCTTTAAACTTATGTACTATCCCAAAATGTATCACTAAGGTGACAGAAGTTGATTTCGGAGCATAATTTTTGAACAGGAGCTTCAACCGTTTTGTGGCATATGAGAAATTCCCTAAGCCTCGGACCTGTTGATTTTGGTCAAAAATGAAAATTTCAAAAGTGCCCCGATTTCTGCTTTAAACTTTAGGTACTATCCCAAAATGTATCACTGAGGTGACAGAAGTTGATTTTGGAGCATAATTTTTGAACAGGAGCTTCAACCGTTTTGTGGCATATGAGAAATTCCTTAAGCCCCGGTCCTGTTGATTTTGTTCAAAAATGAAAATTTCAAAAGTGCCCCGATTTCTGCTTTAAACTTTAGGTACTATCCCAAAATGTATCACTAAGGTGACAGAAGTTGATTTCGGAGCATCATTTTTGAACAGGAGCTTCAACCGTTTTGTGGCATATGTAAATTCCTTAGGCCCCGGACCTGTTGATTTTGGTCAAAAATGAAAATTTCAAAAGTGCCCCGATTTCTGCTTTAAACTTTAGGTACTATCCCAAAATGTATCACTAAGGTGACAGAAGTTGATTTCGGAGCATCATTTTTGAACAGGAGCTTCAACCGTTTTGTGGCATATGTAAATTCCTTAGGCCCCGGACCTGTTGATTTTGGTCAAAAATGAAAATTTCAAAAGTGCCCCGATTTCTGCTTTAAACTTTAGGTACTATCCCAAAATGTATCACTAAGGTGACAGAAGTTGATTTCGGAGCATAATTTTTGAACAGAGCTTCAACCGTTTTGTGGCATATGAGAAATTCCCTAAGCCCCTGACTTGTCGATTTTGGTCAAAAATTAAAATTTCAAAAGTGCCCCGATTTCTGCTTTAAACTTTAGGTACTATCCCAAAATGTATCACTAAGGTGACAGAAGTTGATTTCGGAGCATCATTTTTGAACAGGAGCTTCAACCGTTTTGTGGCATATGTAAATTCCTTAGGCCCCGGACCTGTTGATTTTGGTCAAAAATGAAAATTTCAAAAGTGCCCCGATTTCTGCTTTAAACTTTAGGTACTATCCCAAAATGTATCACTAAGGTGACAGAAGTTGATTTCGGAGCATAATTTTTGAACAGGAGCTTCAACAGTTTTGTGGCATATGAGAAATTCCCTAAGCCCCTGACTTGTCGATTTTGGTCAGAAATTAAAATTTCAAAAGTGCCCCGATTTCTGCTTTAAACTTATGTACTATCCCAAAATGTATCACTAAGGTGACAGAAGTTGATTTCGGAGCATAATTTTTGAACAGGAGCTTCAACCGTTTTGTGGCATATGAGAAATTCCCTAAGCCTCGGACCTGTTGATTTTGGTCAAAAATGAAAATTTCAAAAGTGCCCCGATTTCTGCTTTAAACTTTAGGTACTATCCCAAAATGTATCACTGAGGTGACAGAAGTTGATTTTGGAGCATAATTTTTGAACAGGAGCTTCAACCGTTTTGTGGAATATGAGAAATTCCTTAAGCCCCGGACCTGTTGATTTTGTTCAAAAATTAAAATTTCAAAAGTGCCCTGATTTCTGCTTTAAACTTTAGGTACTATCCCAAAATGTATCACTAAGGTAACAGAAGTTGATTTCGGAGCATAATTTTTGAACAGGAGCTTCAACCGTTTTGTGGCATATGAGAAATTCCCTAAGCCCCGGACCTGTTAATTTTGGTCCAAAATGAAAATTTCAAAAGTGCCCCGATTTCTGCTTTAAACTTTAGGTACTATCCCAAAATGTATCACTAAGGTGACAGAAGTTGATTTCGGAGCATAATTTTTGAACAGGAGCTTCAACAGTTTTGTGGCATATGAGAAATTCCCTAAGCCCCTGACTTGTCGATTTTGGTCAAAAATTAAAATTTCAAAAGTTCCCCAGTTTTTGCTTTAAACTTTAGGTACTATCCCAAAATGTATCACTAAGGTGACAGAAGTTGATTTCGGAGCATAATTTTTGAACAGGAGCTTCAACCGTTTTGTGGCATATGAGAAATTCCCTAAGCCTCGGACCTGTTGATTTTGGTCAAAAATGAAAATTTCAAAAGTGCCCCGATTTCTGCTTTAAACTTTAGGTACTATCCCAAAATGTATCACTGAGGTGACAGAAGTTGATTTTGGAGCATAATTTTTGAACAGGAGCTTCAACCGTTTTGTGGAATATGAGAAATTCCTTAAGCCCCGGACCTGTTGATTTTGTTCAAAAATGAAAATTTCAAAAGTGCCCCGATTTCTGCTTTAAACTTTAGGTACTATCCCAAAATGTATCACTAAGGTGACAGAAGTTGATTTCGGAGCATCATTTTTGAACAGGAGCTTCAACCGTTTTGTGGCATATGTAAATTCCTTAGGCCCCGGACCTGTTGATTTTGGTCAAAAATGAAAATTTCAAAAGTGCCCCGATTTCTGCTTTAAACTTTATGTACTATCCCAAAATGTATCACTAAGTTGACAGAAGTTGATTTCGGAGCATCATTTTTGAACAGAGCTTCAACAGTTTTGTGGCATATGAGAAATTCCCTAAGCCCCGGACCTGTTAATTTTGGTCCAAAATGAAAATTTCAAAAGTGCCCCGATTTCTGCTTTAAACTTTAGGTACTATCCCAAAATGTATCACTAAGGTGACAGAAGTTGATTTCGGAGCATAATTTTTGAACAGGAGCTTCAACAGTTTTGTGGCATATGAGAAATTCCCTAAGCCCCTGACTTGTCGATTTTGGTCAAAAATTAAAATTTCAAAAGTCCCCGATTTCTGCTTTAAACTTATGTACTATCCCAAAATGTATCACTAAGGTGACAGAAGTTGATTTCGGAGCATAATTTTTGAACAGGAGCTTCAACCGTTTTGTGGCATATGAGAAATTCCCTAAGCCTCGGACCTGTTGATTTTGGTCAAAAATGAAAATTTCAAAAGTGCCCCGATTTCTGCTTTAAACTTTAGGTACTATCCCAAAATGTATCACTGAGGTGACAGAAGTTGATTTTGGAGCATAATTTTTGAACAGGAGCTTCAACCGTTTTGTGGCATATGAGAATTTCCTTAAGCCCCGGTCCTGTTGATTTTGTTCAAAAATGAAAATTTCAAAAGTGCCCCGATTTCTGCTTTAAACTTATGTACTATCCCAAAATGTATCACTAAGGTGACAGAAGTTGATTTCGGAGCATCATTTTTGAACAGGAGCTTCAACCGTTTTGTGGCATATGTAAATTCCTTAGGCCCCGGACCTGTTGATTTTGGTCAAAAATGAAAATTTCAAAAGTGCCCCGATTTCTGCTTTAAACTTTAGGTACTATCCCAAAATGTATCACTAAGGTGACAGAAGTTGATTTCGGAGCATTATTTTTGAACAGGAGCTTCAACCGTTTTGTGGCATATGAGAAATTCCCTAAGCCCCGCACCTGTCGATTTTGTTCAAAAATGAAAATTTCAAAAGTTCCCCAGTTTCTGCTTTAAACTTTAGGTACTATCCCAAAATGTATCACTAAGGTGACAGAAGTTGATTTCGGAGCATAATTTTTGAACAGAGCTTCAACCGTTTTGTGGCATATGAGAAATTCCCTAAGCCCCGGACCTGTTGATTTTGGTCAAAAATGAAAATTTCAAAAGTGCCCCGATTTCTGCTTTAAACTTATGTACTATCCCAAAATGTATCACTAAGGTGACAGAAGTTGATTTCGGAGCATAATTTTTGAACAGGAGCTTCAACAGTTTTGTGACATATGAGAAATTCCCTAAGCCCCTGACTTGTCGATTTTGGTCAAAAATGAAAATTTCAAAAGTGCCCCGATTTCTGCTTTAAACTTATGTACTATCCCAAAATGTATCACTAAGGTGACAGAAGTTGATTTCGGAGCATAATTTTTGAACAGGAGCTTCAACAGTTTTGTGGCATATGTAAATTCCTTAAGCCCCGGACCTGTTGATTTTGGTCAAAAATGAAAATTTCAAAAGTGCCCCGATTTCTGCTTTAAACTTTAGGCACTATCCCAAAATGTATCACTAAGGTGACAGAAGTTGATTTCGGAGCATAATTTTTGAACAGGAGCTTCAACCGTTTTGTGGCATATGTAAATTCCTTAAGCCCCGGACCTGTTAATTTTGGTCCAAAATGAAAATTTCAAAAGTGCCCCGATTTCTGCTTTAAACTTTAGGTACTATCCCAAAATGTATCACTAAGGTGACAGAAGTTGATTTCGGAGCATAATTTTTGAACAGGAGCTTCAACAGTTTTGTGGCATATGAGAAATTCCCTAAGCCCCTGACTTGTCGATTTTGGTCAAAAATTAAAATTTCAAAAGTGCCCCGATTTCTGCTTTAAACTTATGTACTATCCCAAAATGTATCACTAAGGTGACAGAAGTTGATTTCGGAGCATAATTTTTGAACAGGAGCTTCAACCGTTTTGTGGCATATGAGAAATTCCCTAAGCCTCGGACCTGTTGATTTTGGTCAAAAATGAAAATTTCAAAAGTGCCCCGATTTCTGCTTTAAACTTTAGGTACTATCCCAAAATGTATCACTGAGGTGACAGAAGTTGATTTTGGAGCATAATTTTTGAACAGGAGCTTCAACCGTTTTGTGGAATATGAGAAATTCCTTAAGCCCCGGACCTGTTGATTTTGTTCAAAAATTAAAATTTCAAAAGTGCCCTGATTTCTGCTTTAAACTTTAGGTACTATCCCAAAATGTATCACTAAGGTAACAGAAGTTGATTTCGGAGCATAATTTTTGAACAGGAGCTTCAACCGTTTTGTGGCATATGAGAAATTCCTTAAGCCCCGGTCCTGTTGATTTTGTTCAAAAATGAAAATTTCAAAAGTGCCCCGATTTCTGCTTTAAACTTTAGGTACTATCCCAAAATGTATCACTAAGGTGACAGAAGTTGATTTCGGAGCATCATTTTTGAACAGGAGCTTCAACAGTTTTGTGGCATATGAGAAATTCCCTAAGCCCCGCACCTGTCGATTTTGTTCAAAAATGAAAATTTCAAAAGTTCCCCAGTTTTTGCTTTAAACTTTAGGTACTATCCCAAAATGTATCACTAAGGTGACAGAAGTTGATTTCGGAGCATAATTTTTGAACAGAGCTTCAACCGTTTTGTGGCATATGAGAAATTCCCTAAGCCCCGAACCTGTTGATTTTGGTCAAAAATGAAAATTTCAAAAATGCCCTGATTTCTGCTTTAAACTTATGTACTATCCCAAAATGTATCACTAAGGTGACAGAAGTTGATTTCGGAGCATCATTTTTGAACAGGAGCTTCAACCGTTTTGTGGCATATGAGAAATTCCTTAAGCCCCGGTCCTGTTGATTTTGTTCAAAAATGAAAATTTCAAAAGTGCCCCGATTTCTGCTTTAAACTTTAGGTACTTTCCCAAAATGTATCACTAAGGTGACAGAAGTTGATTTCGGAGCATCATTTTTGAACAGGAGCTTCAACCGTTTTGTGGCATATGTAAATTCCTTAGGCCCCGGACCTGTTGATTTTGGTCAAAAATGAAAATTTCAAAAGTGCCCCGATTTCTGCTTTAAACTTTAGGTACTATCCCAAAATGTATCACTAAGGTGACAGAAGTTGATTTCGGAGCATTATTTTTGAACAGGAGCTTCAACAGTTTTGTGGCATATGAGAAATTCCCTAAGCCCCGCACCTGTCGATTTTGTTCAAAAATGAAAATTTCAAAAGTTCCCCAGTTTCTGCTTTAAACTTTAGGTACTATCCCAAAATGTATCACTAAGGTGACAGAAGTTGATTTCGGAGCATAATTTTTGAACAGAGCTTCAACCGTTTTGTGGCATATGAGAAATTCCCTAAGCCCCGGACCTGTTGATTTTGGTCAAAAATGAAAATTTCAAAAGTGCCCCGATTTCTGCTTTAAACTTATGTACTATCCCAAAATGTATCAATAAGGTGACAGAAGTTGATTTCGGAGCATAATTTTTGAACAGGAGCTTCAACAGTTTTGTGGCATATGTAAATTCCTTAAGCCCCGGACCTGTTGATTTTGGTCAAAAATGAAAATTTCAAAAGTGCCCCGATTTCTGCTTTAAACTTTAGGCACTATCCCAAAATGTATCACTAAGGTGACAGAAGTTGATTTCGGAGCATAATTGTTGAACAGGAGCTTCAACCGTTTTGTGGCATATGTAAATTCCTTAAGCCCCGGACCTGTTGATTTTGGTCAAAAATGAAAATTTCAAAAGTGCCCCGATTTCTGCTTTAAACTTTAGGTACTATCCCAAAATGTATCACTAAGGTGACAGAAGTTGATTTCGGAGCATAATTTTTGAACAGGAGCTTCAACAGTTTTGTGGCATATGAGAAATTCCCTAAGCCACGGACCTGTCGATTTTGGTCAAAAATGAAAATTTCAAAAGTGCCCCAATTTCTGCTTTAAACTTTACGTACTATCCCAAAATGTATCACTAAGTTGACAGAAGTTGATTTCGGAGCATCATTTTTTAACAGAGCTTCAACCGTTTTGTGGCATATGAGAAATTCCCTAAGCCCCGGACCTGTTAATTTTGGTCCAAAATGAAAATTTCAAAAGTGCCCCGATTTCTGCTTTAAACTTTAGGTACTATCCCAAAATGTATCACTAAGGTGACAGAAGTTGATTTCGGAGCATAATTTTTGAACAGGAGCTTCAACAGTTTTGTGGCATATGAGAAATTCCCTAAGCCCCTGACTTGTCGATTTTGGTCAAAAATTAAAATTTCAAAAGTGCCCCGATTTCTGCTTTAAACTTATGTACTATCCCAAAATGTATCACTAAGGTGACAGAAGTTGATTTCGGAGCATAATTTTTGAACAGGAGCTTCAACCGTTTTGTGGCATATGAGAAATTCCCTAAGCCTCGGACCTGTTGATTTTGGTCAAAAATGAAAATTTCAAAAGTGCCCCGATTTCTGCTTTAAACTTTAGGTACTATCCCAAAATGTATCACTGAGGTGACAGAAGTTGATTTTGGAGCATAATTTTTGAACAGGAGCTTCAACCGTTTTGTGGAATATGAGAAATTCCTTAAGCCCCGGACCTGTTGATTTTGTTCAAAAATTAAAATTTCAAAAGTGCCCTGATTTCTGCTTTAAACTTTAGGTACTATCCCAAAATGTATCACTAAGGTAACAGAAGTTGATTTCGGAGCATAATTTTTGAACAGGAGCTTCAACCGTTTTGTGGCATATGAGAAATTCCTTAAGCCCCGGTCCTGTTGATTTTGTTCAAAAATGAAAATTTCAAAAGTGCCCCGATTTCTGCTTTAAACTTTAGGTACTATCCCAAAATGTATCACTAAGGTGACAGAAGTTGATTTCGGAGCATCATTTTTGAACAGGAGCTTCAACAGTTTTGTGGCATATGAGAAATTCCCTAAGCCCCGCACCTGTCGATTTTGTTCAAAAATGAAAATTTCAAAAGTTCCCCAGTTTTTGCTTTAAACTTTAGGTACTATCCCAAAATGTATCACTAAGGTGACAGAACTTGATTTCGGAGCATCATTTTTGAACAGGAGCTTCAACCGTTTTGTGGCATATGAGAAATTCCTTAAGCCCCGGTCCTGTTGATTTTGTTCAAAAATGAAAATTTCAAAAGTGCCCCGATTTCTGCTTTAAACTTTAGGTACTATCCCAAAATGTATCACTAAGGTGACAGAAGTTGATTTCGGAGCATCATTTTTGAACAGGAGCTTCAACCGTTTTGTGGCATATGAGAAATTCCCTAAGCCCCGGACCTGTCGATTTTGGTCAAAAATGAAAATTTCAAAAGTGCCCCAATTTCTGCTTTAAACTTTACGTACTATCCCAAAATGTATCACTAAGTTGACAGAAGTTGATTTCGGAGCATCATTTTTGAACAGAGCTTCAACCGTTTTGTGGCATATGAGAAATTCCCTAAGCCCCGGACCTGTTAATTTTGGTCCAAAATGAAAATTTCAAAAGTGCCCCGATTTCTGCTTTAAATTTTAGGTACTATCCCAAAATGTATCACTAAGGTGACAGAAGTTGATTTCGGAGCATAATTTTTGAACAGGAGCTTCAACAGTTTTGTGGCATATGAGAAATTCCCTAAGCCCCTGACTTGTCGATTTTGGTCAAAAATTAAAATTTCAAAAGTGCCCCGATTTCTGCTTTAAACTTATGTACTATCCCAAAATGTATCACTAAGGTGACAGAAGTTGATTTCGGAGCATAATTTTTGAACAGGAGCTTCAACCGTTTTGTGGCATATGAGAAATTCCCTAAGCCTCGGACCTGTTGATTTTGGTCAAAAATGAAAATTTCAAAAGTGCCCCGATTTCTGCTTTAAACTTTAGGTACTATCCCAAAATGTATCACTGAGGTGACAGAAGTTGATTTTGGAGCATAATTTTTGAACAGGAGCTTCAACCGTTTTGTGGAATATGAGAAATTCCTTAAGCCCCGGACCTGTTGATTTTGTTCAAAAATTAAAATTTCAAAAGTGCCCCGATTTCTGCTTTAAACTTTAGGTACTATCCCAAAATGTATCACTAAGGTGACAGAAGTTGATTTCGGAGCATAATTTTTGAACAGGAGCTTCAACAGTTTTGTGGCATATGAGAAATTCCCTAAGCCCCTGACTTGTCGATTTTGGTCAAAAATTAAAATTTCAAAAGTGCCCCGATTTCTGCTTTAAACTTATGTACTATCCCAAAATGTATCACTAAGGTGACAGAAGTTGATTTCGGAGCATAATTTTTGAACAGGAGCTTCAACCGTTTTGTGGCATATGAGAAATTCCCTAAGCCTCGGACCTGTTGATTTTGGTCAAAAATGAAAATTTCAAAAGTGCCCCGATTTCTGCTTTAAACTTTAGGTACTATCCCAAAATGTATCACTAAGGTGACAGAAGTTGATTTCGGAGCATCATTTTTGAACAGGAGCTTCAACAGTTTTGTGGCATATGAGAAATTCCCTAAGCCCCGCACCTGTCGATTTTGTTCAAAAATGAAAATTTCAAAAGTTCCCCAGTTTTTGCTTTAAACTTTAGGTACTATCCCAAAATGTATCACTAAGGTGACAGAAGCTGATTTCGGAGCATAATTTTTGAACAGAGCTTCAACCGTTTTGTGGCATATGAGAAATTCCCTAAGCCCTGAACCTGTTGATTTTGGTCAAAAATGAAAATTTCAAAAATGCCCCGATTTCTGCTTTAAACTTATGTACTATCCCAAAATGTATCACTAAGGTGACAGAAGTTGATTTCGGAGCATCATTTTCGAACAGGAGCTTCAACCGTTTTGTGGCATATGAGAAATTCCTTAGGCCCCGGACCTGTTGATTTTGGTCAAAAATGAAAATTTCAAAAGTGCCCCGATTTCTGCTTTAAACTTTAGGTACTATCCCAAAATGTATCACTAAGGTGACAGAAGTTGATTTCGGAGCATTATTTTTGAACAGGAGCTTCAACAGTTTTGTGGCATATGAGAAATTCCCTAAGCCCCGCACCTGTCGATTTTGTTCAAAAATGAAAATTTCAAAAGTTCCCCAGTTTCTGCTTTAAACTTTAGGTACTATCCCAAAATGTATCACTAAGGTGACAGAAGTTGATTTCGGAGCATAATTTTTGAACAGAGCTTCAACCGTTTTGTGGCATATGAGAAATTCCCTAAGCCCCGGACCTGTTGATTTTGGTCAAAAATGAAAATTTCAAAAGTGCCCCGATTTCTGCTTTAAACTTATGTACTATCCCAAAATGTATCACTAAGGTGACAGAAGTTGATTTCGGAGCATAATTTTTGAACAGGAGCTTCAACCGTTTTGTGGCATATGTAAATTCCTTAAGCCCCGGACCTGTTGATTTTGGTCAAAAATGAAAATTTCAAAAGTGCCCCGATTTCTGCTTTAAACTTTAGGTACTATCCCAAAATGTATCACTAAGGTGACAGAAGTTGATTTCGGAGCATAATTTTTGAACAGGAGCTTCAACCGTTTTGTGGCATATGTAAATTCCTTAAGCCCCGGACCTGTTGATTTTGGTCAAAAATGAAAATTTCAAAAGTGCCCCGATTTCTGCTTTAAACTTATGTACTATCCCAAAATGTATCACTAAGGTGACAGAAGTTGATTTCGGAGCATAATTTTTGAACAGGAGCTTCAACAGTTTTGTGACATATGAGAAATTCCCTAAGCCCCTGACTTGTCGATTTTGGTCAAAAATTAAAATTTCAAAAGTGCCCCGATTTCTGCTTTAAACTTATGTACTATCCCAAAATGTATCACTAAGGTGACAGAAGTTGATTTCGGAGCATAATTTTTGAACAGGAGCTTCAACCGTTTTGTGGCATATGTAAATTCCTTAAGCCCCGGACCTGTTGATTTTGGTCAAAAATGAAAATTTCAAAAGTGCCCCGATTTCTGCTTTAAACTTTAGGTACTATCCCAAAATGTATCACTAAGGTGACAGAAGTTGATTTCGGAGCATAATTTTTGAACAGGAGCTTCAACAGTTTTGTGGCATATGAGAAATTCCCTAAGCCCCGGACCTGTCGATTTTGGTCAAAAATGAAAATTTCAAAAGTGCCCCAATTTCTGCTTTAAACTTTACGTACTATCCCAAAATGTATCACTAAGTTGACAGAAGTTGATTTCGGAGCATCATTTTTGAACAGAGCTTCAACCGTTTTGTGGCATATGAGAAATTCCCTAAGCCCCGGACCTGTTAATTTTGGTCCAAAATGAAAATTTCAAAAGTGCCCCGATTTCTGCTTTAAACTTTAGGTACTATCCCAAAATGTATCACTAAGGTGACAGAAGTTGATTTCGGAGCATAATTTTTGAACAGGAGCTTCAACAGTTTTGTGGCATATGAGAAATTCCCTAAGCCCCTGACTTGTCGATTTTGGTCAAAAATTAAAATTTCAAAAGTGCCCCGATTTCTGCTTTAAACTTATGTACTATCCCAAAATGTATCACTAAGGTGACAGAAGTTGATTTCGGAGCATAATTTTTGAACAGGAGCTTCAACCGTTTTGTGGCATATGAGAAATTCCCTAAGCCCCGGACCTGTTGATTTTGGTCAAAAATGAAAATTTCAAAAGTGCCCCGATTTCTGCTTTAAACTTTAGGTACTATCCCAAAATGTATCACTGAGGTGACAGAAGTTGATTTTGGAGCATAATTTTTGAACAGGAGCTTCAACCGTTTTGTGGAATATGAGAAATTCCTTAAGCCCCGGACCTGTTGATTTTGTTCAAAAATGAAAATTTCAAAAGTGCCCCGATTTCTGCTTTAAACTTTAGGTACTATCCCAAAATGTATCACTGAGGTGACAGAAGTTGATTTTGGAGCATCATTTTTGAACAGGAGCTTCAACCGTTTTGTGGCATATGTAAATTCCTTAGGCCCCGGACCTGTTGATTTTGGTCAAAAATGAAAATTTCAAAAGTGCCCCGATTTCTGCTTTAAACTTTAGGTACTATCCCAAAATGTATCACTAAGGTGACAGAAGTTGATTTCGGAGCATCATTTTTGAACAGGAGCTTCAACAGTTTTGTGGCATATGAGAAATTCCCTAAGCCCCGCACCTGTCGATTTTGTTCAAAAATGAAAATTTCAAAAGTTCCCCAGTTTTTGCTTTAAACTTTAGGTACTATCCCAAAATGTATCACTAAGGTGACAGAAGTTGATTTCGGAGCATAATTTTTGAACAGAGCTTCAACCGTTTTGTGGCATATGAGAAATTCCCTAAGCCCCGGACCTGTTGATTTTGGTCAAAAATGAAAATTTCAAAAGTGCCCCGATTTCTGCTTTAAACTTATGTACTATCCCAAAATGTATCAATAAGGTGACAGAAGTTGATTTCGGAGCATAATTTTTGAACAGGAGCTTCAACCGTTTTGTGGCATATGAGAAATTCCTTAAGCCCCGGTCCTGTTGATTTTGTTCAAAAATGAAAATTTCAAAAGTGCCCCGATTTCTGCTTTAAACTTTAGGTACTATCCCAAAATGTATCACTAAGGTGACAGAAGTTGATTTCGGAGCATAATTTTTGAACAGGAGCTTCAACCGTTTTGTGGCATATGTAAATTCCTTAAGCCCCGGACCTGTTGATTTTGGTCAAAAATGAAAATTTCAAAAGTGCCCCGATTTCTGCTTTAAACTTTAGGTACTATCCCAAAATGTATCACTAAGGTGACAGAAGTTGATTTCGGAGCATAATTTTTGAACAGGAGCTTCAACAGTTTTGTGGCATATGAGAAATTCCCTAAGCCCCGGACCTGTCGATTTTGGTCAAAAATGAAAATTTCAAAAGTGCCCCAATTTCTGCTTTAAACTTTACGTACTATCCCAAAATGTATCACTAAGTTGACAGAAGTTGATTTCGGAGCATCATTTTTGAACAGAGCTTCAACCGTTTTGTGGCATATGAGAAATTCCCTAAGCCCCGGACCTGTTAATTTTGGTCCAAAATGAAAATTTCAAAAGTGCCCCGATTTCTGCTTTAAACTTTAGGTACTATCCCAAAATGTATCACTAAGGTGACAGAAGTTGATTTCGGAGCATAATTTTTGAACAGGAGCTTCAACAGTTTTGTGGCATATGAGAAATTCCCTAAGCCCCGGACCTGTCGATTTTGGTCAAAAATGAAAATTTCAAAAGTGCCCCAATTTCTGCTTTAAACTTTACGTACTATCCCAAAATGTATCACTAAGTTGACAGAAGTTGATTTCGGAGCATCATTTTTGAACAGAGCTTCAACCGTTTTGTGGCATATGAGAAATTCCCTAAGCCCCGGACCTGTTAATTTTGGTCCAAAATGAAAATTTCAAAAGTGCCCCGATTTCTGCTTTAAACTTTAGGTACTATCCCAAAATGTATCACTGAGGTGACAGAAGTTGATTTCGGAGCATCATTTTTGAACAGGAGCTTCAACAGTTTTGTGGCATATGAGAAATTCCCTAAGCCCCTGACTTGTCGATTTTGGTCAAAAATTAAAATTTCAAAAGTGCCCCGATTTCTGCTTTAAACTTATGTACTATCCCAAAATGTATCACTAAGGTGACAGAAGTTGATTTCGGAGCATAATTTTTGAACAGGAGCTTCAACCGTTTTGTGGCATATGAGAAATTCCCTAAGCCCCGGACCTGTTGATTTTGGTCAAAAATGAAAATTTCAAAAGTGCCCCGATTTCTGCTTTAAACTTTAGGTACTATCCCAAAATGTATCACTGAGGTGACAGAAGTTGATTTTGGAGCATAATTTTTGAACAGGAGCTTCAACCGTTTTGTGGAATATGAGAAATTCCTTAAGCCCTGGACCTGTTGATTTTGTTCAAAAATGAAAATTTCAAAAGTGCCCCGATTTCTGCTTTAAACTTTAGGTACTATCCCAAAATGTATCACTAAGGTGACAAAAGTTGATTTCGGAGCATAATTTTTGAACAGGAGCTTCAACAGTTTTGTGGCATATGAGAAATTCCCTAAGCCCCTGACTTGTCGATTTTGGTCAAAAATTAAAATTTCAAAAGTGCCCCGATTTCTGCTTTAAACTTATGTACTATCCCAAAATGTATCACTAAGGTGACAGAAGTTGATTTCGGAGCATAATTTTTGAACAGGAGCTTCAACCGTTTTGTGGCATATGAGAAATTCCCTAAGCCCCGGACCTGTTGATTTTGGTCAAAAATGAAAATGTCAAAAGTGCCCCGATTTCTGCTTTAAACTTTAGGTACTATCCCAAAATGTATCACTGAGGTGACAGAAGTTGATTTTGGAGCATAATTTTTGAACAGGAGCTTCAACCGTTTTGTGGAATATGAGAAATTCCTTAAGCCCCGGACCTGTTGATTTAGTTCAAAAATGGAAATTTCAAAAGTGCCCCGATTTCTGCTTTAAACTTTAGGTACTATCCCAAAATGTATCACTAAGGTGACAGAAGTTGATTTCGGAGCATAATTTTTGAACAGGAGCTTCAACCGTTTTGTGGCATATGAGAAATTCCCTAAGCCCCGGACCTGTTGATTTTGGTCAAAAATGAAAATTTCAAAAGTTCCCCAATTTCTGCTTTAAACTTTAGGTACTATCCCAAAATGTATCACTAAGGTGACAGAAGTTGATTTTGGAGCATCATTTTTGAACAGGAGCTTCAACCATTTTGTGGCATATGTAAATTCTTTAGGCCCCGAACCTGTTGATTTTGGTCAAAAATGAAAATTTCAAAAGTGCCCCGATTTCTGCTTTAAACTTTAGGTACTATCCCAAAATGTATCACTAAGGTGACAGAAGTTGATTTCGGAGCATCATTTTTGAACAGGAGCTTCAACAGTTTTGTGGCATATGAGAAATTCCCTAAGCCCCGCACCTGTCGATTTTGTTCAAAAATTAAAATTTCAAAAGTTTCCCAGTTTCTGCTTTAAACTTTAGGTACTATCCCAAAATGTATCACTAAGGTGACAGAAGTTGATTTTGGAGCATCATTTTTGAACAGGAGCTTCAACCGTTTTTGGCATATGAGAAATTCCTTAAGCCCCGGTCCTGTTGATTTTGTTCAAAAATGAAAATTTCAAAAGTGCCCCTATTTCTGCTTTAAACTTTAGGTACTATCCCAAAATGTATCACTAAGGTGACAGAATTTGATTTCGGAGCATCATTTTTGAACAGGAGCTTCAACAGTTTTGTGGCATATGAGAAATTCCCTAAGCTTTGGACCTGTCAATTTTGTTCAAAAATGAAAATTTCAAAAGTTCCCCTGTTTCTGCTTTAAACTTTAGGTACTATCCCAAAATGTATCACTAAGGTGACAGAAGTTGATTTCGGAGCATCATTTTTGAACAGGAGCTTCAACCGTTTTGTGGCATATGAGAAATTCCCTAAGCCCCGGACCTGTTGATTTTGGTCAAAAATTAAAATTTCAAAAGTGCCCCGATTTCTGCTTTAAACTTTAGGTACTATCCCAAAATGTATCACTAAGGTGACAGAAGTTGTTTCGGAGCATAATTTTTGAACAGGAGCTTCAACCGTTTTGTGGCATATGAGAAATTCCTTAAGCCCCGGACCTGTTGATTTTGTTCAAAAATTAAAATTTCAAAAGTGCCCTGATTTCTGCTTTAAACTTTAGGTACTATCCCAAAATGTATCACTAAGGTAACAGAAGTTGATTTCGGAGCATAATTTTTGAACAGGAGCTTCAACCGTTTTGTGGCATAAGAGAAATTCCCTAAGCCCCGGACCTGTTGATTTTGGTCAAAAATGAAAATGTCAAAAGTTCCCCAATTTCTGCTTTAAACTTTAGGTAATATCCCAAAATGTATCACTAAGGTGACAGAAGTTGATTTTGGAGCATAATTTTTGAACAGGAGCTTCAACCGTTTTGTGGCATATGAGAAATTCCTTAAGCCCCGGTCCTGTTGATTTTGTTCAAAAATGAAAATTTCAAAAGTGCCCCGATTTCTGCTTTAAACTTTAGGTACTATCCCAAAATGTATCACTAAGTTGACAGAAGTTGATTTCGGAGCATCATTTTTGAACAGAGCTTCAACCGTTTTGTGGCATATGAGAAATTCCCTAAGCCCCGGACCTGTTAATTTTGGTCAAAAATGAAAATTTCAAAAGTGCCCCGATTTCTGCTTTAAACTTTAGGTACTATCCCAAAATGTATCACTAAGGTGACAGAAGTTGATTTCGGAGCATCATTTTTGAACAGGAGCTTCAACAGTTTTGTGGCATATGAGAAATTCCCTAAGCCCCGCACCTGTCGATTTTGTTCAAAAATTAAAATTTCAAAAGTTCCCCAGTTTCTGCTTTAAACTTTAGGTACTATCCCAAAATGTATCACTAAGGTGACAGAAGTTGATTTTGGAGCATCATTTTTGAACAGGAGCTTCAACCGTTTTTGGCATATGAGAAATTCCTTAAGCCCCGGTCCTGTTGATTTTGTTCAAAAATGAAAATTTCAAAAGTGCCCCGATTTCTGCTTTAAACTTTAGGTACTATCCCAAAATGTATCACTAAGGTGACAGAAGTTGATTTCGGAGCATAATTTTTGAACAGGAGCTTCAACCGTTTTGTGACATATGAGAAATTCCCTAAGCCCCTGACTTGTCGATTTTGGTCAAAAATTAAAATTTCAAAAGTGCCCCGATTTCTGCTTTAAACTTATGTACTATCCCAAAATGTATCACTAAGGTGACAGAAGTTGATTTCGGAGCATAATTTTTGAACAGGAGCTTCAACCGTTTTGTGGCATATGTAAATTCCTTAAGCCCAGGACCTGTTGATTTTGGTCAAAAATGAAAATTTCAAAAGAGCCCCGATTTCTGCTTTAAACTTTAGGTACTATCCCAAAATGTATCACTAAGGTGACAGAAGTTGATTTCGGAGCATAATTTTTGAACAGGAGCTTCAACCGTTTTGTGGCATATGTAAATTCCTTAAGCCCCGGACCTGTTGATTTTGGTCAAAAATGAAAATTTCAAAAGTGCCCCGATTTCTGCTTTAAACTTTAGGTACTATCCCAAAATGTATCACTAAGGTGACAGAAGTTGATTTCGGAGCATCATTTTTGAACAGGAGCTTCAACAGTTTTGTGGCATATGAGAAATTCCCTAAGCCCCGGACCTGTTGATTTTGGTCAAAAATTAAAATTTCAAAAGTGCCCCGATTTCTGCTTTAAACTTTAGGTACTATCCCAAAATGTATCACTAAGGTGACAGAAGTTGATTTCGGAGCATAATTTTTGAACAGGAGCTTCAACCGTTTTGTGGCATATGAGAAATTCCTTAAGCCCCGGACCTGTTGATTTTGTTAAAAAATTAAAATTTCAAAAGTGCCCTGATTTCTGCTTTAAACTTTAGGTACTATCCCAAAATGTATCACTAAGGTAACAGAAGTTGATTTCGGAGCATAATTTTTGAACAGGAGCTTCAACCGTTTTGTGGCATATGAGAAATTCCCTAAGCCCCGGACCTGTTGATTTTGTTCAAAAATGGAAATTTCAAAAGTGCCCCGATTTCTGCTTTAAACTTTAGGTACTATCCCAAAATGTATCACTAAGGTGACAAAAGTTGATTTCGGAGCATCATTTTTGAACAGGAGCTTCAACCGTTTTGTGGCATATGAGAAATTCCTTAAGCCCCGGACCTGTTGATTTTGTTCAAAAATTAAAATTTCAAAAGTGCCCTGATTTCTGCTTTAAACTTTAGGTACTATCCCAAAATGTATCACTAAGGTAACAGAAGTTGATTTCGGAGCATAATTTTTGAACAGGAGCTTCAACCGTTTTGTGGCATATGAGAAATTCCCTAAGCCCCGGACCTGTTGATTTTGGTCAAAAATGAAAATTTCAAAAGTTCCCCAATTTCTGCTTTAAACTTTAGGTACTATCCCAAAATGTATCACTAAGGTGACAGAAGTTGATTTTGGAGCATCATTTTTGAACAGGAGCTTCAACCGTTTTGTGGCATATGTAAATTCTTTAGGCCCCGAACCTGTTGATTTTGGTCAAAAATGAAAATTTCAAAAGTGCCCCGATTTCTGCTTTAAACTTTAGGTACTATCCCAAAATGTATCACTAAGGTGACAGAAGTTGATTTCGGAGCATCATTTTTGAACAGGAGCTTCAACAGTTTTGTGGCATATGAGAAATTCCCTAAGCCCCGCACCTGTCGATTTTGTTCAAAAATTAAAATTTCAAAAGTTTCCCAGTTTCTGCTTTAAACTTTAGGTACTATCCCAAAATGTATCACTAAGGTGACAGAAGTTGATTTTGGAGCATCATTTTTGAACAGGAGCTTCAACCGTTTTTGGCATATGAGAAATTCCTTAAGCCCCGGTCCTGTTGATTTTGTTCAAAAATGAAAATTTCAAAAGTGCCCCTATTTCTGCTTTAAACTTTAGGTACTATCCCAAAATGTATCACTAAGGTGACAGAAGTTGATTTCGGAGCATCATTTTTGAACAGGAGCTTCAACAGTTTTGTGGCATATGAGAAATTCCCTAAGCTTTGGACCTGTCAATTTTGTTCAAAAATGAAAATTTCAAAAGTTCCCCTGTTTCTGCTTTAAACTTTAGGTACTATCCCAAAATGTATCACTAAGGTGACAGAAGTTGATTTCGGAGCATCATTTTTGAACAGGAGCTTCAACCGTTTTGTGGCATATGAGAAATTCCCTAAGCCCCGGACCTGTTGATTTTGGTCAAAAATTAAAATTTCAAAAGTGCCCCGATTTCTGCTTTAAACTTTAGGTACTATCCCAAAATGTATCACTAAGGTGACAGAAGTTGTTTCGGAGCATAATTTTTGAACAGGAGCTTCAACCGTTTTGTGGCATATGAGAAATTCCTTAAGCCCCGGACCTGTTGATTTTGTTCAAAAATTAAAATTTCAAAAGTGCCCTGATTTCTGCTTTAAACTTTAGGTACTATCCCAAAATGTATCACTAAGGTAACAGAAGTTGATTTCGGAGCATAATTTTTGAACAGGAGCTTCAACCGTTTTGTGGCATAAGAGAAATTCCCTAAGCCCCGGACCTGTTGATTTTGGTCAAAAATGAAAATGTCAAAAGTTCCCCAATTTCTGCTTTAAACTTTAGGTAATATCCCAAAATGTATCACTAAGGTGACAGAAGTTGATTTTGGAGCATAATTTTTGAACAGGAGCTTCAACCGTTTTGTGGCATATGAGAAATTCCTTAAGCCCCGGTCCTGTTGATTTTGTTCAAAAATGAAAATTTCAAAAGTGCCCCGATTTCTGCTTTAAACTTTAGGTACTATCCCAAAATGTATCACTAAGTTGACAGAAGTTGATTTCGGAGCATCATTTTTGAACAGAGCTTCAACCGTTTTGTGGCATATGAGAAATTCCCTAAGCCCCGGACCTGTTAATTTTGGTCAAAAATGAAAATTTCAAAAGTGCCCCGATTTCTGCTTTAAACTTTAGGTACTATCCCAAAATGTATCACTAAGGTGACAGAAGTTGATTTCGGAGCATCATTTTTGAACAGGAGCTTCAACAGTTTTGTGGCATATGAGAAATTCCCTAAGCCCCGCACCTGTCGATTTTGTTCAAAAATTAAAATTTCAAAAGTTCCCCAGTTTCTGCTTTAAACTTTAGGTACTATCCCAAAATGTATCACTAAGGTGACAGAAGTTGATTTTGGAGCATCATTTTTGAACAGGAGCTTCAACCGTTTTTGGCATATGAGAAATTCCTTAAGCCCCGGTCCTGTTGATTTTGTTCAAAAATGAAAATTTCAAAAGTGCCCCGATTTCTGCTTTAAACTTTAGGTACTATCCCAAAATGTATCACTAAGGTGACAGAAGTTGATTTCGGAGCATAATTTTTGAACAGGAGCTTCAACCGTTTTGTGACATATGAGAAATTCCCTAAGCCCCTGACTTGTCGATTTTGGTCAAAAATTAAAATTTCAAAAGTGCCCCGATTTCTGCTTTAAACTTATGTACTATCCCAAAATGTATCACTAAGGTGACAGAAGTTGATTTCGGAGCATAATTTTTGAACAGGAGCTTCAACCGTTTTGTGGCATATGTAAATTCCCTAAGCCCCGGACCTGTTGATTTTGGTCAAAAATGAAAATTTCAAAAGAGCCCCGATTTCTGCTTTAAACTTTAGGTACTATCCCAAAATGTATCACTAAGGTGACAGAAGTTGATTTCGGAGCATAATTTTTGAACAGGAGCTTCAACCGTTTTGTGGCATATGTAAATTCCTTAAGCCCCGGACCTGTTGATTTTGGTCAAAAATGAAAATTTCAAAAGTGCCCCGATTTCTGCTTTAAACTTTAGGTACTATCCCAAAATGTATCACTAAGGTGACAGAAGTTGATTTCGGAGCATCATTTTTGAACAGGAGCTTCAACAGTTTTGTGGCATATGAGAAATTCCCTAAGCCCCGGACCTGTTGATTTTGGTCAAAAATTAAAATTTCAAAAGTGCCCCGATTTCTGCTTTAAACTTTAGGTACTATCCCAAAATGTATCACTAAGGTGACAGAAGTTGATTTCGGAGCATAATTTTTGAACAGGAGCTTCAACCGTTTTGTGGCATATGAGAAATTCCCTAAGCCCCGGACCTGTTGATTTTGGTCAAAAATGAAAATGTCAAATGTTCCCCAATTTCTGCTTTAAACTTTAGGTACTATCCCAAAATGTATCACTAAGGTGACAGAAGTTGATTTCGGAGCATCATTTTTGAACAGGAGCTTCAACCGTTTTGTGGCATATGTAAATTCCTTAAGCCCCGGACCTGTTGATTTTGGTCAAAAATGAAAATTTCAAAAGTGCCCCGATTTCTGCTTTAAACTTTAGGTACTATCCCAAAATGTATCACTAAGGTGACAGAAGTTGATTTCGGAGCATCATTTTTGAACAGGAGCTTCAACCGTTTTGTGGCATATGTAAATTCCTTAAGCCCCGGACCTGTTGATTTTGGTCAAAAATTAAAATTTCAAAAGTGCCCCGATTTCTGCTTTAAACTTTAGGTACTATCCCAAAATGTATCACTAAGGTGACAGAAGTTGATTTCGGAGCATCATTTTTGAACAGGAGCTTCAACCGTTTTGTGGCATATGAGAAATTCCCTAAGCCCCGGACCTGTTGATTTTGTTCAAAAATTAAAATTTCAAAAGTGCCCTGATTTCTGCTTTAAACTTTAGGTACTATCCCAAAATGTATCACTAAGGTAACAGAAGTTGATTTCGGAGCATAATTTTTGAACAGGAGCTTCAACCGTTTTGTGGCATATGAGAAATTCCCTAAGCCCCGGACCTGTTGATTTTGGTCAAAAATGAAAATGTCAAAAGTTCCCCAATTTCTGCTTTAAACTTTAGGTAATATCCCAAAATGTATCACTAAGGTGACAGAAGTTGATTTTGGAGCATAATTTTTGAACAGGAGCTTCAACCGTTTTGTGGCATATGAGAAATTCCTTAAGCCCCGGTCCTGTTGATTTTGTTCAAAAATGAAAATGTCAAAAGTGCCCCGATTTCTGCTTTAAACTTTAGGTACTATCCCAAAATGTATCACTAAGTTGACAGAAGTTGATTTCGGAGCATCATTTTTGAACAGAGCTTCAACCGTTTTGTGGCATATGAGAAATTCCCTAAGCCCCGGACCTGTTAATTTTGGTCAAAAATGAAAATTTCAAAAGTGCCCCGATTTCTGCTTTAAACTTTAGGTACTATCCCAAAATGTATCACTAAGGTGACAGAAGTTGATTTTGGAGCATCATTTTTGAACAGGAGCTTCAACAGTTTTGTGGCATATGAGAAATTCCCTAAGCCCCGGTCCTGTTGATTTTGTTCAAAAATGAAAATTTCAAAAGTGCCCCGATTTCTGCTTTAAACTTTAGGTACTATCCCAAAATGTATCACTAAGGTGACAGAAGTTGATTTCGGAGCATCATTTTTGAACAGGAGCTTCAACAGTTTTGTGGCATATGAGAAATTCCCTAAGCCCCGGACCTGTCGATTTTGTTCAAAAATGAAAAATTCAAAAGTTCCCCTGTTTCTGCTTTAAACTTTAGGTACTATCCCAAAATGTATCACTAAGGTGACAGAAGTTGATTTCGGAGCATCATTTTTGAACAGGAGCTTCAACCGTTTTGTGGCATATGAGAAATTCCCTAAGCCCCGGACCTGTTGATTTTGGTCAAAAATGAAAATTTCAAAAGTGCCCCGATTTCTGCTTTAAACTTATGTACTATCCCAAAATGTATCACTAAGGTGACAGAAGTTGATTTCGGAGCATCATTTTTGAACAGGAGCTTCAACCGTTTTGTGGCATATGTAAATTCCATAAGCCCCGGACCTGTTGATTTTGGTCAAAAATGAAAATTTCAAAAGTGCCCCGATTTCTGCTTTAAACTTTAGGTACTATCCCAAAATGTATCACTAAGGTGACAGAAGTTGATTTCGGAGCATAATTTTTGAACAGGAGCTTCAACCGTTTTGTGGCATATGTAAATTCCTTAAGCCCCGGACCTGTTGATTTTGGTCAAAAATTAAAATTTCAAAAGTGCCCCGATTTCTGCTTTAAACTTTAGGTACTATCCCAAAATGTATCACTAAGGTGACAGAAGTTGATTTCGGAGCATCATTTTTGAACAGGAGCTTCAACCGTTTTGTGGCATATGAGAAATTCCCTAAGCCCCGGACCTGTTGATTTTGTTCAAAAATTAAAATTTCAAAAGTGCCCTGATTTCTGCTTTAAACTTTAGGTACTATCCCAAAATGTATCACTAAGGTAACAGAAGTTGATTTCGGAGCATAATTTTTGAACAGGAGCTTCAACCGTTTTGTGGCATATGAGAAATTCCCTAAGCCCCGGACCTGTTGATTTTGGTCAAAAATGAAAATGTCAAAAGTTCCCCAATTTCTGCTTTAAACTTTAGGTAATATCCCAAAATGTATCACTAAGGTGACAGAAGTTGATTTTGGAGCATAATTTTTGAACAGGAGCTTCAACCGTTTTGTGGCATATGAGAAATTCCTTAAGCCCCGGTCCTGTTGATTTTGTTCAAAAATGAAAATTTCAAAAGTGCCCCGATTTCTGCTTTAAACTTTAGGTACTATCCCAAAATGTATCACTAAGTTGACAGAAGTTGATTTCGGAGCATCATTTTTGAACAGAGCTTCAACCGTTTTGTGGCATATGAGAAATTCCCTAAGCCCCGGACCTGTTAATTTTGGTCAAAAATGAAAATTTCAAAAGTGCCCCGATTTCTGCTTTAAACTTTAGGTACTATCCCAAAATGTATCACTAAGGTGACAGAAGTTGATTTCGGAGCATCATTTTTGAACAGGAGCTTCAACAGTTTTGTGGCATATGAGAAATTCCCTAAGACCCGCACCTGTCGATTTTGTTCAAAAATTAAAATTTCAAAAGTTCCCCAGTTTCTGCTTTAAACTTTAGGTACTATCCCAAAATGTATCACTAAAGTGACAGAAGTTGATTTTGGAGCATCATTTTTGAACAGGAGCTTCAACCGTTTTTGGCATATGAGAAATTCCTTAAGCCCCGGTCCTGTTGATTTTGTTCAAAAATGAAAATTTCAAAAGTGCCCCGATTTCTGCTTTAAACTTTAGGTACTATCCCAAAATGTATCACTAAGGTGACAGAAGTTGATTTCGGAGCATCATTTTTGAACAGGAGCTTCAACAGTTTTGTGGCATATGAGAAATTCCCTAAGCCCCGGACCTGTCGATTTTGTTCAAAAATGAAAAATTCAAAAGTTCCCCTGTTTCTGCTTTAAACTTTAGGTACTATCCCAAAATGTATCACTAAGGTGACAGAAGTTGATTTCGGAGCATCATTTTTGAACAGGAGCTTCAACCGTTTTGTGGCATATGAGAAATTCCCTAAGCCCCGGACCTGTTGATTTTGGTCAAAAATGAAAATTTCAAAAGTGCCCTGATTTCTGCTTTAAACTTATGTACTATCCCAAAATGTATCACTAAGGTGACAGAAGTTGATTTCGGGGCATAATTTTTGAACAGGAGCTTCAACCGTTTTGTGGCATATGAGAAATTCCCTAAGCCCCGGACCTGTTGATTTTGGTCAAAAATGAAAATTTCAAAAGTGCCCCGATTTCTGCTTTAAACTTTAGGTACTATCCCAAAATGTATCACTGAGGTGACAGAAGTTGATTTTGGAGCATAATTTTTGAACAGGAGCTTCAACCGTTTTGTGGAATATGAGAAATTCCTTAAGCCCCGGACCTGTTGATTTTGTTCAAAAATGAAAATTTCAAAAGTGCCCCGATTTCTGCTTTAAACTTTAGGTACTATCCCAAAATGTATCACTAAGGTGACAAAAGTTGATTTCGGAGCATAATTTTTGAACAGGAGCTTCAACAGTTTTGTGGCATATGAGAAATTCCCTAAGCCCCTGACTTGTCGAATTTTGGTCAAAAATTAAAATTTCAAAAGTGCCCCGATTTCTGCTTTAAACTTATGTACTATCCCAAAATGTATCACTAAGGTGACAGAAGTTGATTTCGGAGCATAATTTTTGAACAGGAGCTTCAACCGTTTTGTGGCATATGAGAAATTCCCTAAGCCTCGGACCTGTTGATTTTGGTCAAAAATGAAAATTTCAAAAGTGCCCCGATTTCTGCTTTAAACTTTAGGTACTATCCCAAAATGTATCACTGAGGTGACAGAAGTTGATTTTGGAGCATAATTTTTGAACAGGAGCTTCAACCGTTTTGTGGAATATGAGAAATTCCTTAAGCCCCGGACCTGTTGATTTTGTTCAAAAATTAAAATTTCAAAAGTGCCCTGATTTCTGCTTTAAACTTTAGGTACTATCCCAAAATGTATCACTAAGGTAACAGAAGTTGATTTCGGAGCATAATTTTTGAACAGGAGCTTCAACCGTTTTGTGGCATATGAGAAATTCCTTAAGCCCCGGTCCTGTTGATTTTGTTCAAAAATGAAAATTTCAAAAGTGCCCCGATTTCTGCTTTAAACTTTAGGTACTATCCCAAAATGTATCACTAAGGTGACAGAAGTTGATTTCGGAGCATCATTTTTGAACAGGAGCTTCAACAGTTTTGTGGCATATGAGAAATTCCCTAAGCCCCGCACCTGTCGATTTTGTTCAAAAATGAAAATTTCAAAAGTTCCCCAGTTTTTGCTTTAAACTTTAGGTACTATCCCAAAATGTATCACTAAGGTGACAGAAGTTGATTTCGGAGCATCATTTTTGAACAGGAGCTTCAACAGTTTTGTGGCATATGAGAAATTCCCTAAGCCCCGGACCTGTTGATTTTGGTCAAAAATGAAAATTTCAAAAGTGCCCTGATTTCTGCTTTAAACTTATGTACTATCCCAAAATGTATCACTAAGGTGACAGAAGTTGATTTCGGGGCATAATTTTTGAACAGGAGCTTCAACCGTTTTGTGGCATATGAGAAATTCCCTAAGCCCCGGACCTGTTGATTTTGGTCAAAAATGAAAATTTCAAAAGTGCCCCGATTTCTGCTTTAAACTTTAGGTACTATCCCAAAATGTATCACTGAGGTGACAGAAGTTGATTTTGGAGCATAATTTTTGAACAGGAGCTTCAACCGTTTTGTGGAATATGAGAAATTCCTTAAGCCCCGGACCTGTTGATTTTGTTCAAAAATGAAAATTTCAAAAGTGCCCCGATTTCTGCTTTAAACTTTAGGTACTATCCCAAAATGTATCACTAAGGTGACAAAAGTTGATTTCGGAGCATAATTTTTGAACAGGAGCTTCAACAGTTTTGTGGCATATGAGAAATTCCCTAAGCCCCTGACTTGTCGAATTTTGGTCAAAAATTAAAATTTCAAAAGTGCCCCGATTTCTGCTTTAAACTTATGTACTATCCCAAAATGTATCACTAAGGTGACAGAAGTTGATTTCGGAGCATAATTTTTGAACAGGAGCTTCAACCGTTTTGTGGCATATGAGAAATTCCCTAAGCCTCGGACCTGTTGATTTTGGTCAAAAATGAAAATTTCAAAAGTGCCCCGATTTCTGCTTTAAACTTTAGGTACTATCCCAAAATGTATCACTGAGGTGACAGAAGTTGATTTTGGAGCATAATTTTTGAACAGGAGCTTCAACCGTTTTGTGGAATATGAGAAATTCCTTAAGCCCCGGACCTGTTGATTTTGTTCAAAAATTAAAATTTCAAAAGTGCCCTGATTTCTGCTTTAAACTTTAGGTACTATCCCAAAATGTATCACTAAGGTAACAGAAGTTGATTTCGGAGCATAATTTTTGAACAGGAGCTTCAACCGTTTTGTGGCATATGAGAAATTCCTTAAGCCCCGGTCCTGTTGATTTTGTTCAAAAATGAAAATTTCAAAAGTGCCCCGATTTCTGCTTTAAACTTTAGGTACTATCCCAAAATGTATCACTAAGGTGACAGAAGTTGATTTCGGAGCATCATTTTTGAACAGGAGCTTCAACAGTTTTGTGGCATATGAGAAATTCCCTAAGCCCCGCACCTGTCGATTTTGTTCAAAAATGAAAATTTCAAAAGTTCCCCAGTTTTTGCTTTAAACTTTAGGTACTATCCCAAAATGTATCACTAAGGTGACAGAAGTTGATTTCGGAGCATAATTTTTGAACAGAGCTTCAACCGTTTTGTGGCATATGAGAAATTCCCTAAGCCCCGGACCTGTTGATTTTGGTCAAAAATGAAAATTTCAAAAGTGCCCCGATTTCTGCTTTAAACTTATGTACTATCCCAAAATGTATCACTAAGGTGACAGAAGTTGATTTCGGAGCATCATTTTTGAACAGGAGCTTCAACCGTTTTGTGGCATATGAGAAATTCCTTAAGCCCCGGTCCTGTTGATTTTGTTCAAAAATGAAAATTTCAAAAGTGCCCCGATTTCTGCTTTAAACTTTAGGTACTATCCCAAAATGTATCACTAAGTTGACAGAAGTTGATTTCGGAGCATCATTTTTGAACAGAGCTTCAACCGTTTTGTGGCATATGAGAAATTCCCTAAGCCCCGGACCTGTTAATTTTGGTCAAAAATGAAAATTTCAAAAGTGCCCCGATTTCTGCTTTAAACTTTAGGTACTATCCCAAAATGTATCACTAAGGTGACAGAAGTTGATTTCGGAGCATCATTTTTGAACAGGAGCTTCAACAGTTTTGTGGCATATGAGAAATTCCCTAAGCCCCGCACCTGTCGATTTTGTTCAAAAATTAAAATTTCAAAAGTTCCCCAGTTTCTGCTTTAAACTTTAGGTACTATCCCAAAATGTATCACTAAGGTGACAGAAGTTGATTTTGGAGCATCATTTTTGAACAGGAGCTTCAACCGTTTTTGGCATATGAGAAATTCCTTAAGCCCCGGTCCTGTTGATTTTGTTCAAAAATGAAAATTTCAAAAGTGCCCCGATTTCTGCTTTAAACTTTAGGTACTATCCCAAAATGTATCACTAAGGTGACAGAAGTTGATTTCGGAGCATCATTTTTGAACAGGAGCTTCAACAGTTTTGTGGCATATGAGAAATTCCCTAAGCCCCGGACCTGTCGATTTTGTTCAAAAATGAAACATTCAAAAGTTCCCCTGTTTCTGCTTTAAACTTTAGGTACTATCCCAAAATGTATCACTAAGGTGACAGAAGTTGATTTCGGAGCATCATTTTTGAACAGGAGCTTCAACCGTTTTGTGGCATATGAGAAATTCCCTAAGCCCCGGACCTGTTGATTTTGGTCAAAAATGAAAATTTCAAAAGTGCCCTGATTTCTGCTTTAAACTTATGTACTATCCCAAAATGTATCACTAAGGTGACAGAAGTTGATTTCGGGGCATAATTTTTGAACAGGAGCTTCAACCGTTTTGTGGCATATGAGAAATTCCCTAAGCCCCGGACCTGTTGATTTTGGTCAAAAATGAAAATTTCAAAAGTGCCCCGATTTCTGCTTTAAACTTTAGGTACTATCCCAAAATGTATCACTGAGGTGACAGAAGTTGATTTTGGAGCATAATTTTTGAACAGGAGCTTCAACCGTTTTGTGGAATATGAGAAATTCCTTAAGCCCCGGACCTGTTGATTTTGTTCAAAAATGAAAATTTCAAAAGTGCCCCGATTTCTGCTTTAAACTTTAGGTACTATCCCAAAATGTATCACTAAGGTGACAAAAGTTGATTTCGGAGCATAATTTTTGAACAGGAGCTTCAACAGTTTTGTGGCATATGAGAAATTCCCTAAGCCCCTGACTTGTCGAATTTTGGTCAAAAATTAAAATTTCAAAAGTGCCCCGATTTCTGCTTTAAACTTATGTACTATCCCAAAATGTATCACTAAGGTGACAGAAGTTGATTTCGGAGCATAATTTTTGAACAGGAGCTTCAACCGTTTTGTGGCATATGAGAAATTCCCTAAGCCTCGGACCTGTTGATTTTGGTCAAAAATGAAAATTTCAAAAGTGCCCCGATTTCTGCTTTAAACTTTAGGTACTATCCCAAAATGTATCACTGAGGTGACAGAAGTTGATTTTGGAGCATAATTTTTGAACAGGAGCTTCAACCGTTTTGTGGAATATGAGAAATTCCTTAAGCCCCGGACCTGTTGATTTTGTTCAAAAATTAAAATTTCAAAAGTGCCCTGATTTCTGCTTTAAACTTTAGGTACTATCCCAAAATGTATCACTAAGGTAACAGAAGTTGATTTCGGAGCATAATTTTTGAACAGGAGCTTCAACCGTTTTGTGGCATATGAGAAATTCCTTAAGCCCCGGTCCTGTTGATTTTGTTCAAAAATGAAAATTTCAAAAGTGCCCCGATTTCTGCTTTAAACTTTAGGTACTATCCCAAAATGTATCACTAAGGTGACAGAAGTTGATTTCGGAGCATCATTTTTGAACAGGAGCTTCAACAGTTTTGTGGCATATGAGAAATTCCCTAAGCCCCGCACCTGTCGATTTTGTTCAAAAATGAAAATTTCAAAAGTTCCCCAGTTTTTGCTTTAAACTTTAGGTACTATCCCAAAATGTATCACTAAGGTGACAGAAGTTGATTTCGGAGCATCATTTTTGAACAGGAGCTTCAACAGTTTTGTGGCATATGAGAAATTCCCTAAGCCCCGGACCTGTTGATTTTGGTCAAAAATGAAAATTTCAAAAGTGCCCCGATTTCTGCTTTAAACTTTAGGTACTATCCCAAAATGTATCACTGAGGTGACAGAAGTTGATTTTGGAGCATAATTTTTGAACAGGAGCTTCAACAGTTTTGTGGCATATGAGAAATTCCTTAAGCCCCGGTCCTGTTGATTTTGTTCAAAAATGAAAATTTCAAAAGTGCCCCGATTTCTGCTTTAAACTTTAGGTACTATCCCAAAATGTATCACTAAGGTGACAGAAGTTGATTTCGGAGCATCATTTTTGAACAGGAGCTTCAACAGTTTTGTGGCATATGAGAAATTCCCTAAGCCCCGCACCTGTCGATTTTGTTCAAAAATGAAAATTTCAAAAGTTCCCCAGTTTTTGCTTTAAACTTTAGGTACTATCCCAAAATGTATCACTAAGGTGACAGAAGTTGATTTCGGAGCATCATTTTTGAACAGGAGCTTCAACAGTTTTGTGGCATATGAGAAATTCCCTAAGCCCCGGACCTGTTGATTTTGGTCAAAAATGAAAATTTCAAAAGTGCCCTGATTTCTGCTTTAAACTTATGTACTATCCCAAAATGTATCACTAAGGTGACAGAAGTTGATTTCGGGGCATAATTTTTGAACAGGAGCTTCAACCGTTTTGTGGCATATGAGAAATTCCCTAAGCCCCGGACCTGTTGATTTTGGTCAAAAATGAAAATTTCAAAAGTGCCCCGATTTCTGCTTTAAACTTTAGGTACTATCCCAAAATGTATCACTGAGGTGACAGAAGTTGATTTTGGAGCATAATTTTTGAACAGGAGCTTCAACCGTTTTGTGGAATATGAGAAATTCCTTAAGCCCCGGACCTGTTGATTTTGTTCAAAAATGAAAATTTCAAAAGTGCCCCGATTTCTGCTTTAAACTTTAGGTACTATCCCAAAATGTATCACTAAGGTGACAAAAGTTGATTTCGGAGCATAATTTTTGAACAGGAGCTTCAACAGTTTTGTGGCATATGAGAAATTCCCTAAGCCCCTGACTTGTCGAATTTTGGTCAAAAATTAAAATTTCAAAAGTGCCCCGATTTCTGCTTTAAACTTATGTACTATCCCAAAATGTATCACTAAGGTGACAGAAGTTGATTTCGGAGCATAATTTTTGAACAGGAGCTTCAACCGTTTTGTGGCATATGAGAAATTCCCTAAGCCTCGGACCTGTTGATTTTGGTCAAAAATGAAAATTTCAAAAGTGCCCCGATTTCTGCTTTAAACTTTAGGTACTATCCCAAAATGTATCACTGAGGTGACAGAAGTTGATTTTGGAGCATAATTTTTGAACAGGAGCTTCAACCGTTTTGTGGAATATGAGAAATTCCTTAAGCCCCGGACCTGTTGATTTTGTTCAAAAATTAAAATTTCAAAAGTGCCCTGATTTCTGCTTTAAACTTTAGGTACTATCCCAAAATGTATCACTAAGGTAACAGAAGTTGATTTCGGAGCATAATTTTTGAACAGGAGCTTCAACCGTTTTGTGGCATATGAGAAATTCCTTAAGCCCCGGTCCTGTTGATTTTGTTCAAAAATGAAAATTTCAAAAGTGCCCCGATTTCTGCTTTAAACTTTAGGTACTATCCCAAAATATATCACTAAGGTGACAGAAGTTGATTTCGGAGCATCATTTTTGAACAGGAGCTTCAACAGTTTTGTGGCATATGAGAAATTCCCTAAGCCCCGCACCTGTCGATTTTGTTCAAAAATGAAAATTTCAAAAGTTCCCCAGTTTTTGCTTTAAACTTTAGGTACTATCCCAAAATGTATCACTAAGGTGACAGAAGTTGATTTCGGAGCATAATTTTTGAACAGAGCTTCAACCGTTTTGTGGCATATGAGAAATTCCCTAAGCCCCGGACCTGTTGATTTTGGTCAAAAATGAAAATTTCAAAAGTGCCCCGATTTCTGCTTTAAACTTATGTACTATCCCAAAATGTATCACTAAGGTGACAGAAGTTGATTTCGGAGCATCATTTTTGAACAGGAGCTTCAACCGTTTTGTGGCATATGAGAAATTCCTTAAGCCCCGGTCCTGTTGATTTTGTTCAAAAATGAAAATTTCAAAAGTGCCCCGATTTCTGCTTTAAACTTTAGGTACTATCCCAAAATGTATCACTAAGGTGACAGAAGTTGATTTCGGAGCATCATTTTTGAACAGGAGCTTCAACCGTTTTGTGGCATATGTAAATTCCTTAGGCCCCGGACCTGTTGATTTTGGTCAAAAATGAAAATTTCAAAAGTGCCCCGATTTCTGCTTTAAACTTTAGGTACTATCCCAAAATGTATCACTAAGGTGACAGAAGTTGATTTCGGAGCATCATTTTTGAACAGGAGCTTCAACAGTTTTGTGGCATATGAGAAATTCCCTAAGCCCCGCACCTGTCGATTTTGTTCAAAAATGAAAATTTCAAAAGTTCCCCAGTTTTTGCTTTAAACTTTAGGTACTATCCCAAAATGTATCACTAAGGTGACAGAAGTTGATTTCGGAGCATAATTTTTGAACAGAGCTTCAACCGTTTTGTGGCATATGAGAAATTCCCTAAGCCCCGGACCTGTTGATTTTGGTCAAAAATGAAAATTTCAAAAGTGCCCCGATTTCTGCTTTAAACTTATGTACTATCCCAAAATGTATCACTAAGGTGACAGAAGTTGATTTCGGAGCATCATTTTTGAACAGGAGCTTCAACCGTTTTGTGGCATATGAGAAATTCCTTAAGCCCCGGTCCTGTTGATTTTGTTCAAAAATGAAAATTTCAAAAGTGCCCCGATTTCTGCTTTAAACTTTAGGTACTATCCCAAAATGTATCACTAAGGTGACAGAAGTTGATTTCGGAGCATAATTTTTGAACAGGAGCTTCAACCGTTTTGTGGAATATGAGAAATTCCCTAAGCCCCGGACCTGTTGATTTTGGTCAAAAATGAAAATTTCAAAAGTGCCCCGATTTCTGCTTTAAACTTTAGGTACTATCCCAAAATGTATCACTGAGGTGACAGAAGTTGATTTTGGAGCATAATTTTTGAACAGGAGCTTCAACCGTTTTGTGGAATATGAGAAATTCCTTAAGCCCCGGACCTGTTGATTTTGTTCAAAAATGAAAATTTCAAAAGTGCCCCGATTTCTGCTTTAAACTTTAGGTACTATCCCAAAATGTATCACTAAGGTGACAGAAGTTGATTTCGGAGCATAATTTTTGAACAGGAGCTTCAACAGTTTTGTGGCATATGAGAAATTCCCTAAGCCCCGGACCTGTTGATTTTGGTCAAAAATGAAAATTTCAAAAGTGCCCCGATTTCTGCTTTAAACTTTAGGTACTATCCCAAAATGTATCACTGAGGTGACAGAAGTTGATTTTGGAGCATAATTTTTGAACAGGAGCTTCAACCGTTTTGTGGAATATGAGAAATTCCTTAAGCCCCGGACCTGTTGATTTTGTTCAAAAATGAAAATTTCAAAAGTGCCCCGATTTCTGCTTTAAACTTTAGGTACTATCCCAAAATGTATCACTAAGGTGACAGAAGTTGATTTCGGAGCATCATTTTTGAACAGGAGCTTCAACCGTTTTGTGGCATATGAGAAATTCCTTAAGCCCCGGACCTGTTGATTTTGTTCAAAAATTAAAATTTCAAAAGTGCCCTGATTTCTGCTTTAAACTTTAGGTACTATCCCAAAATGTATCACTAAGGTAACAGAAGTTGATTTCGGAGCATAATTTTTGAACAGGAGCTTCAACCGTTTTGTGGCATATGAGAAATTCCCTAAGCCCCGGACCTGTTGATTTTGGTCAAAAATGAAAATTTCAAAAGTTCCCCAATTTCTGCTTTAAACTTTAGGTACTATCCCAAAATGTATCACTAAGGTGACAGAAGTTGATTTTGGAGCATCATTTTTGAACAGGAGCTTCAACCGTTTTGTGGCATATTTAAATTCTTTAGGCCCCGGACCTGTTGATTTTGGTCAAAAATGAAAATTTCAAAAGTGCCCCGATTTCTGCTTTAAACTTTAGGTACTATCCCAAAATGTATCACTAAGGTGACAGAAGTTGATTTCGGAGCATCATTTTTGAACAGGAGCTTCAACAGTTTTGTGGCATATGAGAAATTCCCTAAGCCCCGCACCTGTCGATTTTGTTCAAAAATTAAAATTTCAAAAGTTCCCCAGTTTCTGCTTTAAACTTTAGGTACTATCCCAAAATGTATCACTAAGGTGACAGAAGTTGATTATGGAGCATCATTTTTGAACAGGAGCTTCAACCGTTTTGTGGCATATGAGAAATTCCCTAAGCCCCGGTCCTGTTGATTTTGGTCAAAAATGAAAATTTCAAAAGTTCCCCAATTTCTGCTTTAAACTTTAGGTACTATCCCAAAATGTATCACTAAGGTGACAGAAGTTGATTTCGGAGCATAATTTTTGAACAGGAGCTTCAACAGTTTTGTGACATATGAGAAATTCCCTAAGCCCCTGACTTGTCGATTTTGGTCAAAAATTAAAATTTCAAAAGTGCCCCGATTTCTGCTTTAAACTTATGTACTATCCCAAAATGTATCACTAAGGTGACAGAAGTTGATTTCGGAGCATAATTTTTGAACAGGAGCTTCAACCGTTTTGTGGCATATGTAAATTCCTTAAGCCCCGGACCTGTTGATTTTGGTCAAAAATGAAAATTTCAAAAGAGCCCCGATTTCTGCTTTAAACTTTAGGTACTATCCCAAAATGTATCACTAAGGGGACAGAAGTTGATTTCGGAGCATAATTTTTGAACAGGAGCTTCAACCGTTTTGTGGCATATGTAAATTCCTTAAGCCCCGGACCTGTTGATTTTGGTCAAAAATGAAAATTTCAAAAGTGCCCCGATTTCTGCTTTAAACTTTAGGTACTATCCCAAAATGTATCACTAAGGTGACAGAAGTTGATTTTGGAGCATAATTTTTGAACAGGAGCTTCAACCGTTTTGTGGCATATGAGAAATTCCTTAAGCCCCGGTCCTGTTGATTTTGTTCAAAAATGAAAATTTCAAAAGTGCCCCGATTTCTGCTTTAAACTTTAGGTACTATCCCAAAATGTATCACTAAGTTGACAGAAGTTGATTTCGGAGCATCATTTTTGAACAGAGCTTCAACCGTTTTGTGGCATATGAGAAATTCCCTAAGCCCCGGACCTGTTAATTTTGGTCAAAAATGAAAATTTCAAAAGTGCCCCGATTTCTGCTTTAAACTTTAGGTACTATCCCAAAATGTATCACTAAGGTGACAGAAGTTGATTTCGGAGCATCATTTTTGAACAGGAGCTTCAACAGTTTTGTGGCATATGAGAAATTCCCTAAGCCCCGTACCTGTCGATTTTGTTCAAAAATTAAAATTTCAAAAGTTCCCCAGTTTCTACTTTAAACTTTAGGTACTATCCCAAAATGTATCACTAAGGTGACAGAAGTTGATTTTGGAGCATCATTTTTGAACAGGAGCTTCAACCGTTTTTGGCATATGAGAAATTCCTTAAGCCCCGGTCCTGTTGATTTTGTTCAAAAATGAAAATTTAAAAAGTGCCCCGATTTCTGCTTTAAACTTTAGGTACTATCCCAAAATGTATCACTAAGGTGACAGAAGTTGATTTCGGAGCATCATTTTTGAACAGGAGCTTCAACAGTTTTGTGGCATATGAGAAATTCCCTAAGCCCCGGACCTGTCGATTTTGTTCAAAAATGAAAAATTCAAAAGTTCCCCTGTTTCTGCTTTAAACTTTAGGTACTATCCCAAAATGTATCACTAAGGTGACAGAAGTTGATTTCGGAGCATCATTTTTGAACAGGAGCTTCAACCGTTTTGTGGCATATGAGAAATTCCCTAAGCCCCGGACCTGTTGATTTTGTTCAAAAATGAAAATTTCAAAAGTTCCCCAATTTCTGCTTTAAACTTTAGGTACTATCCCAAAATGTATCACTAAGGTGACAGAAGTTGATTTCGGAGCATAATTTTTGAACAGGAGCTTCAACAGTTTTGTGACATATGAGAAATTCCCTAAGCCCCTGACTTGTCGATTTTGGTCAAAAATTAAAATTTCAAAAGTGCCCGATTTCTGCTTTAAACTTTAGGTACTATCCCAAAATGTATCACTAAGGTGACAGAAGTTGATTTCGGAGCATAATTTTTGAACAGGAGCTTCAACCGTTTTGTGGCATATGTAAATTCCTTAAGCCCCGGACCTGTTGATTTTGGTCAAAAATGAAAATTTCAAAAGTGCCCCGATTTCTGCTTTAAACTTTAGGTACTATCCCAAAATGTATCACTAAGGTGACAGAAGTTGATTTCGGAGCATAATTTTTGAACAGGAGCTTCAACCGTTTTGTGGCATATGTAAATTCCTTAAGCCCCGGAACTGTTGATTTTGGTCAAAAATGAAAATTTCAAAAGAGCCCCGATTTCTGCTTTAAACTTTAGGTACTATCCCAAAATGTATCACTAAGGTGACAGAAGTTGATTTCGGAGCATAATTTTTGAACAGGAGCTTCAACCGTTTTGTGGCATATGTAAATTCCTTAAGCCCCGGACCTGTTGATTTTGGTCAAAAATGAAAATTTCAAAAGTGCCCCGATTTCTGCTTTAAACTTTAGGTACTATCCCAAAATGTATCACTAAGGTGACAGAAGTTGATTTCGGAGCATCATTTTTGAACAGGAGCTTCAACAGTTTTGTGGCATATGAGAAATTCCCTAAGCCCCGGACCTGTTGATTTTGGTCAAAAATTAAAATTTCAAAAGTGCCCCGATTTCTGCTTTAAACTTTAGGTACTATCCCAAAATGTATCACTAAGGTGACAGAAGTTGATTTCGGAGCATAATTTTTGAACAGGAGCTTCAACAGTTTTGTGGCATATGAGAAATTCCTTAAGCCCCGGACCTGTTGATTTTGTTCAAAAATTAAAATTTCAAAAGTGCCCTGATTTCTGCTTTAAACTTTAGGTACTATCCCAAAATGTATCACTAAGGTAACAGAAGTTGATTTCGGAGCATAATTTTTGAACAGGAGCTTCAACCGTTTTGTGGCATATGAGAAATTCCCTAAGCCCCGGACCTGTTGATTTTGGTCAAAAATGAAAATGTCAAATGTTCCCCAATTTCTGCTTTAAACTTTAGGTACTATCCCAAAATGTATCACTAAGGTGACAGAAGTTGATTTTGGAGCATAATTTTTGAACAGGAGCTTCAACCGTTTTGTGGCATATGAGAAATTCCTTAAGCCCCGGTCCTGTTGATTTTGTTCAAAAATGAAAATTTCAAAAGTGCCCCGATTTCTGCTTTAAACTTATGTACTATCCCAAAATGTATCACTAAGTTGACAGAAGTTGATTTCGGAGCATCATTTTTGAACAGGAGCTTCAACCGTTTTGTGGCATATGTAAATTCCTTAAGCCCCGGACCTGTTGATTTTGGTCAAAAATGAAAATTTCAAAAGTGCCCCGATTTCTGCTTTAAACTTTAGGTACTATCCCAAAATGTATCACTAAGGTGACAGAAGTTGATTTCGGAGCATAATTTTTGAACAGGAGCTTCAACCGTTTTGTGGCATATGTAAATTCCTTAAGCCCCGGACCTGTTGATTTTGGTCAAAAATGAAAATTTCAAAAGTGCCCCGATTTCTGCTTTAAACTTTAGGTACTATCCCAAAATGTATCACTAAGGTGACAGAAGTTGATTTCGGAGCATCATTTTTGAACAGGAGCTTCAACCGTTTTGTGGCATATGAGAAATTCCTTAAGCCCCGGACCTGTTGATTTTGTTCAAAAATTAAAATTTCAAAAGTGCCCTGATTTCTGCTTTAAACTTTAGGTACTATCCCAAAATGTATCACTAAGGTAACAGAAGTTGATTTCGGAGCATAATTTTTGAACAGGAGCTTCAACCGTTTTGTGGCATATGAGAAATTCCCTAAGCCCCGGACCTGTTGATTTTGGTCAAAAATGAAAATGTCAAAAGTTCCCCAATTTCTGCTTTAAACTTTAGGTACTATCCCAAAATGTATCACTAAGGTGACAGAAGTTGATTTTGGAGCATCATTTTTGAACAGGAGCTTCAACCGTTTTGTGGCATATGAGAAATTCCTTAAGCCCCGGTCCTGTTGATTTTGTTCAAAAATGAAAATTTCAAAAGTGCCCCGATTTCTGCTTTAAACTTTAGGTACTATCCCAAAATGTATCACTAAGTTGACAGAAGTTGATTTCGGAGCATCATTTTTGAACAGAGCTTCAACCGTTTTGTGGCATATGAGAAATTCCCTAAGCCCCGGACCTGTTAATTTTGGTCAAAAATGAAAATTTCAAAAGTGCCCCGATTTCTGCTTTAAACTTTAGGTACTATCCCAAAATGTATCACTAAGGTGACAGAAGTTGATTTCGGAGCATCATTTTTGAACAGGAGCTTCAACAGTTTTGTGGCATATGAGATATTCCCTAAGCCCCGGACCTATCGATTTTGTTCAAAAATGAAAAATTCAAAAGTTCCCCTGTTTCTGCTTTAAACTTTAGGTACTATCCCAAAATGTATCACTAAGGTGACAGAAGTTGATTTCGGAGCATCATTTTTGAACAGGAGCTTCAACCGTTTTGTGGCATATGAGAAATTCCCTAAGCCACGGACCTGTTGATTTTGGTCAAAAATGAAAATTTCAAAAGTTCCCCAATTTCTGCTTTAAACTTTAGGTACTATCCCAAAATGTATCACTAAGGTGACAGAAGTTGATTTCGGAGCATAATTTTTGAACAGGAGCTTCAACAGTTTTGTGACATATGAGAAATTCCCTAAGCCCCTGACTTGTCGATTTTGGTCAAAAATTAAAATTTCAAAAGTGCCCCGATTTCTGCTTTAAACTTATGTACTATCCCAAAATGTATCACTAAGGTGACAGAAGTTGATTTCGGAGCATAATTTTTGAACAGGAGCTTCAACCGTTTTGTGGCATATGTAAATTCCTTAAGCCCCGGACCTGTTGATTTTGGTCAAAAATGAAAATTTCAAAAGAGCCCCGATTTCTGCTTTAAACTTTAGGTACTATCCCAAAATGTATCACTAAGGTGACAGAAGTTGATTTCGGAGCATCATTTTTGAACAGGAGCTTCAACCGTTTTGTGGCATATGTAAATTCCTTAAGCCCCGGACCTGTCGATTTTGGTCAAAAATGAAAATTTCAAAAGTGCCCCGATTTCTGCTTTAAACTTTAGGTACTATCCCAAAATGTATCACTAAGGTGACAGAAGTTGATTTCGGAGCATCATTTTTGAACAGGAGCTTCAACAGTTTTGTGGCATATGAGAAATTCCCTAAGCCCCGGACCTGTTGATTTTGGTCAAAAATTAAAATTTCAAAAGTGCCCCGATTTCTGCTTTAAACTTTAGGTACTATCCCAAAATGTATCACTAAGGTGACAGAAGTTGATTTCGGAGCATAATTTTTGAACAGGAGCTTCAACCGTTTTGTGGCATATGAGAAATTCCTTAAGCCCCGGACCTGTTGATTTTGTTCAAAAATTAAAATTTCAAAAGTGCCCTGATTTCTGCTTTAAACTTTAGGTACTATCCCAAAATGTATCACTAAGGTAACAGAAGTTGATTTCGGAGCATAATTTTTGAACAGGAGCTTCAACCGTTTTGTGGCATATGAGAAATTCCCTAAGCCCCGGACCTGTTGATTTTGGTCAAAAATGAAAATGTCAAAAGTTCCCCAATTTCTGCTTTAAACTTTAGGTACTATCCCAAAATGTATCACTAAGGTGACAGAAGTTGATTTTGGAGCATCATTTTTGAACAGGAGCTTCAACCGTTTTGTGGCATATGAGAAATTCCTTAAGCCCCGGTCCTGTTGATTTTGTTCAAAAATGAAAATTTCAAAAGTGCCCCGATTTCTGCTTTAAACTTATGTACTATCCCAAAATGTATCACTAAGTTGACAGAAGTTGATTTCGGAGCATCATTTTTGAACAGGAGCTTCAACCGTTTTGTGGCATATGTAAATTCCTTAAGCCCCGGACCTGTTGATTTTGGTCAAAAATGAAAATTTCAAAAGTGCCCCGATTTCTGCTTTAAACTTTAGGTACTATCCCAAAATGTATCACTAAGGTGACAGAAGTTGATTTCGGAGCATCATTTTTGAACAGGAGCTTCAACCGTTTTGTGGCATATGAGAAATTCCCTAAGCCCCGGACCTGTTGATTTTGGTCAAAAATTAAAATTTCAAAAGTTCCCCGATTTCTGCTTTAAACTTTAGGTACTATCCCAAAATGTATCACTAAGGTGACAGAAGTTGATTTCGGAGCATAATTTTTGAACAGGAGCTTCAACCGTTTTGTGGCATATGAGAAATTCCCTAAGCCCCTAACTTGTCGATTTGGTCAAAAATTAAAATTTCAAAAGTGCCCCGATTTCTGCTTTAAACTTATGTACTATCCCAAAATGTATCACTAAGGTGACAGAAGTTGATTTCGGAGCATAAATTTTGAACAGGAGCTTCAACCGTTTTGTGGCATATGAGAAATTCCCTAAGCCCCGGACCTGTTGATTTTGGTCAAAAATGAAAATTTCAAAAGTGCCCCGATTTCTGCTTTAAACTTTAGGTACTATCCCAAAATGTATCACTGAGGTGACAGAAGTTGATTTTGGAGCATAATTTTGAACAGGAGCTTCAACCGTTTTGTGGAATATGAGAAATTCCTTAAGCCCCGGACCTGTTGATTTTGTTCAAAAATTAAAATTTCAAAAGTGCCCTGATTTCTGCTTTAAACTTTAGGTACTATCCCAAAATGTATCACTAAGGTAACAGAAGTTGATTTCGGAGCATAATTTTTGAACAGGAGCTTCAACCGTTTTGTGGCATATGAGAAATTCCCTAAGCCCCGGACCTGTTGATTTTGGTCAAAAATGAAAATTTCAAAAGTTCCCCAATTTCTGCTTTAAACTTTAGGTACTATCCCAAAATGTATCACTAAGGTGACAGAAGTTGATTTCGGAGCATAATTTTTGAACAGGAGCTTCAACAGTTTTGTGACATATGAGAAATTCCCTAAGCCCCTGACTTGTCGATTTTGGTCAAAAATTAAAATTTCAAAAGTGCCCCGATTTCTGCTTTAAACTTATGTACTATCCCAAAATGTATCACTAAGGTGACAGAAGTTGATTTCGGAGCATAATTTTTGAACAGGAGCTTCAACCGTTTTGTGGCATATGTAAATTCCTTAAGCCCCGGACCTGTTGATTTTGGTCAAAAATGAAAATTTCAAAAGAGCCCCGATTTCTGCTTTAAACTTTAGGTACTATCCCAAAATGTATCACTAAGGTGACAGAAGTTGATTTCGGAGCATAATTTTTGAACAGGAGCTTCAACCGTTTTGTGGCATATGTAAATTCCTTAAGCCCCGGACCTGTTGATTTTGGTCAAAAATGAAAATTTGAAAAGTGCCCCGATTTCTGCTTTAAACTTTAGGTACTATCCCAAAATGTATCACTAAGGTAACAGAAGTTGATTTCGGAGCATAATTTTTGAACAGGAGCTTCAACCGTTTTGTGGCATATGAGAAATTCCCTAAGCCCCGGACCTGTTGATTTTGGTCAAAAATTAAAATTTCAAAAGTGCCCCGATTTCTGCTTTAAACTTTAGGTACTATCCCAAAATGTATCACTAAGGTGACAGAAGTTGATTTCGGAGCATAATTTTTGAACAGGAGCTTCAACCGTTTTGTGGCATATGAGAAATTCCTTAAGCCCCGGACCTGTTGATTTTGTTCAAAAATTAAAATTTCAAAAGTGCCCTGATTTCTGCTTTAAACTTTAGGTACTATCCCAAAATGTATCACTAAGGTAACAGAAGTTGATTTCGGAGCATAATTTTTGAACAGGAGCTTCAACCGTTTTGTGGCATATGAGAAATTCCCTAAGCCCCGGACCTGTTGATTTTGGTCAAAAATGAAAATGTCAAAAGTTCCCCAATTTCTGCTTTAAACTTTAGGTAATATCCCAAAATGTATCACTAAGGTGACAGAAGTTGATTTTGGAGCATAATTTTTGAACAGGAGCTTCAACCGTTTTGTGGCATATGAGAAATTCCTTAAGCCCCGGTCCTGTTGATTTTGTTCAAAAATGAAAATTTCAAAAGTGCCCCGATTTCTGCTTTAAACTTTAGGTACTATCCCAAAATGTATCACTAAGGTGACAGAAGTTGATTTCGGAGCATCATTTTTGAACAGGAGCTTCAACAGTTTTGTGGCATATGAGAAATTCCCTAAGCCCCGGACCTGTTGATTTTGGTCAAAAATTAAAATTTCAAAAGTGCCCCGATTTCTGCTTTAAACTTTAGGTACTATCCCAAAATGTATCACTAAGGTGACAGAAGTTGATTTCGGAGCATAATTTTTGAACAGGAGCTTCAACCGTTTTGTGGCATATGAGAAATTCCTTAAGCCCCGGACCTGTTGATTTTGTTCAAAAATTAAAATTTCAAAAGTGCCCTGATTTCTGCTTTAAACTTTAGGTACTATCCCAAAATGTATCACTAAGGTAACAGAAGTTGATTTCGGAGCATAATTTTTGAACAGGAGCTTCAACCGTTTTGTGGCATATGAGAAATTCCCTAAGCCCCGGACCTGTTGATTTTGGTCAAAAATGAAAATGTCAAAAGTTCCCTAATTTCTGCTTTAAACTTTAGGTACTATCCCAAAATGTATCACTAAGGTGACAGAAGTTGATTTTGGAGCATCATTTTTGAACAGGAGCTTCAACCGTTTTGTGGCATATGAGAAATTCCTTAAGCCCCGGTCCTGTTGATTTTGTTCAAAAATGAAAATTTCAAAAGTGCCCCGATTTCTGCTTTAAACTTATGTACTATCCCAAAATGTATCACTAAGTTGACAGAAGTTGATTTCGGAGCATCATTTTTGAACAGGAGCTTCAACCGTTTTGTGGCATATGTAAATTCCTTAAGCCCCGGACCTGTTGATTTTGGTCAAAAATGAAAATTTCAAAAGTGCCCCGATTTCTGCTTTAAACTTTAGGTACTATCCCAAAATGTATCACTAAGGTGACAGAAGTTGATTTCGGAGCATCATTTTTGAACAGGAGCTTCAACCGTTTTGTGGCATATGAGAAATTCCCTAAGCCCCGGACCTGTTGATTTTGGTCAAAAATTAAAATTTCAAAAGTGCCCCGATTTCTGCTTTAAACTTTAGGTACTATCCCAAAATGTATCACTAAGGTGACAGAAGTTGATTTCGGAGCATAATTTTTGAACAGGAGCTTCAACCGTTTTGTGGCATATGAGAAATTCCCTAAGCCCCTAACTTGTCGATTTTGGTCAAAAATTAAAATTTCAAAAGTGCCCCGATTTCTGCTTTAAACTTATGTACTATCCCAAAATGTATCACTAAGGTGACAGAAGTTGATTTCGGAGCATAAATTTTGAACAGGAGCTTCAACCGTTTTGTGGCATATGAGAAATTCCCTAAGCCCCGGACCTGTTGATTTTGGTCAAAAATGAAAATTTCAAAAGTGCCCCGATTTCTGCTTTAAACTTTAGGTACTATCCCAAAATGTATCACTGAGGTGACAGAAGTTGATTTTGGAGCATAATTTTTGAACAGGAGCTTCAACCGTTTTGTGGAATATGAGAAATTCCTTAAGCCCCGGACCTGTTGATTTTGTTCAAAAATTAAAATTTCAAAAGTGCCCTGATTTCTGCTTTAAACTTTAGGTACTATCCCAAAATGTATCACTAAGGTAACAGAAGTTGATTTCGGAGCATAATTTTTGAACAGGAGCTTCAACCGTTTTGTGGCATATGAGAAATTCCCTAAGCCCCGGACCTGTTGATTTTGGTCAAAAATGAAAATTTCAAAAGTTCCCCAATTTCTGCTTTAAACTTTAGGTACTATCCCAAAATGTATCACTAAGGTGACAGAAGTTGATTTCGGAGCATAATTTTTGAACAGGAGCTTCAACAGTTTTGTGACATATGAGAAATTCCCTAAGCCCCTGACTTGTCGATTTTGGTCAAAAATTAAAATTTCAAAAGTGCCCCGATTTCTGCTTTAAACTTATGTACTATCCCAAAATGTATCACTAAGGTGACAGAAGTTGATTTCGGAGCATAATTTTTGAACAGGAGCTTCAACCGTTTTGTGGCATATGTAAATTCCTTAAGCCCCGGACCTGTTGATTTTGGTCAAAAATGAAAATTTCAAAAGAGCCCCGATTTCTGCTTTAAACTTTAGGTACTATCCCAAAATGTATCACTAAGGTGACAGAAGTTGATTTCGGAGCATAATTTTTGAACAGGAGCTTCAACCGTTTTGTGGCATATGTAAATTCCTTAAGCCCCGGACCTGTTGATTTTGGTCAAAAATGAAAATTTGAAAAGTGCCCCGATTTCTGCTTTAAACTTTAGGTACTATCCCAAAATGTATCACTAAGGTAACAGAAGTTGATTTCGGAGCATAATTTTTGAACAGGAGCTTCAACCGTTTTGTGGCATATGAGAAATTCCCTAAGCCCCGGACCTGTTGATTTTGGTCAAAAATTAAAATTTCAAAAGTGCCCCGATTTCTGCTTTAAACTTTAGGTACTATCCCAAAATGTATCACTAAGGTGACAGAAGTTGATTTCGGAGCATAATTTTTGAACAGGAGCTTCAACCGTTTTGTGGCATATGAGAAATTCCTTAAGCCCCGGACCTGTTGATTTTGTTCAAAAATTAAAATTTCAAAAGTGCCCTGATTTCTGCTTTAAACTTTAGGTACTATCCCAAAATGTATCACTAAGGTAACAGAAGTTGATTTCGGAGCATAATTTTTGAACAGGAGCTTCAACCGTTTTGTGGCATATGAGAAATTCCCTAAGCCCCGGACCTGTTGATTTTGGTCAAAAATGAAAATGTCAAAAGTTCCCCAATTTCTGCTTTAAACTTTAGGTAATATCCCAAAATGTATCACTAAGGTGACAGAAGTTGATTTTGGAGCATAATTTTTGAACAGGAGCTTCAACCGTTTTGTGGCATATGAGAAATTCCTTAAGCCCCGGTCCTGTTGATTTTGTTCAAAAATGAAAATTTCAAAAGTGCCCCGATTTCTGCTTTAAACTTTAGGTACTATCACAAAATGTATCACTAAGGTGACAGAAGTTGATTTCGGAGCATCATTTTTGAACAGGAGCTTCAACAGTTTTGTGGCATATGAGAAATTCCCTAAGCCCCGCACCTGTCGATTTTGTTCAAAAATTAAAATTTCAAAAGTTCCCCAGTTTCTGCTTTAAACTTTAGGTACTATCCCAAAATGTATCACTAAGGTGACAGAAGTTGATTTTGGAGCATCATTTTTGAACAGGAGCTTCAACCGTTTTTGGCATATGAGAAATTCCTTAAGCCCCGGTCCTGTTGATTTTGTTCAAAAATGAAAATTTCAAAAGTGCCCCGATTTCTGCTTTAAACTTTAGGTACTATCCCAAAATGTATCACTAAGGTGACAGAAGTTGATTTCGGAGCATCATTTTTGAACAGGAGCTTCAACAGTTTTGTGGCATATGAGAAATTCCCTAAGCCCCGCACCTGTCGATTTTGTTCAAAAATTAAAATTTCAAAAGTTCCCCAGTTTCTGCTTTAAACTTTAGGTACTATCCCAAAATGTATCACTAAGGTGACAGAAGTTGATTTTGGAGCATCATTTTTGAACAGGAGCTTCAACCGTTTTTGGCATATGAGAAATTCCTTAAGCCCCGGTCCTGTTGATTTTGTTCAAAAATGAAAATTTCAAAAGTGCCCCGATTTCTGCTTTAAACTTTAGGTACTATCCCAAAATGTATCACTAAGGTGACAGAAGTTGATTTCGGAGCATCATTTTTGAACAGGAGCTTCAACAGTTTTGTGGCATATGAGAAATTCCCTAAGCCCCGGACCTGTCGATTTTGTTCAAAAATGAAAAATTCAAAAGTTCCCCTGTTTCTGCTTTAAACTTTAGGTACTATCCCAAAATGTATCACTAAGGTGACAGAAGTTGATTTCTGAGCATCATTTTTGAACAGGAGCTTCAACCGTTTTGTGGCATATGTAAATTCCTTAAGCCCCGGACCTGTTGATTTTGGTCAAAAATGAAAATTTTAAAAGTGCCCCGATTTCTGCTTTAAACTTTAGGTACTATCCCAAAATGTATCACTAAGGTGACAGAAGTTGATTTCGGAGCATAATTTTTGAACAGGAGCTTCAACCGTTTTGTGGCATATGTAAATTCCTTAAGCCCCGGACCAGTTGATTTTGTTCAAAAATGAAAATTTCAAAAGTGCCCCGATTTCTGCTTTAAACTTATGTACTATCCCAAAATGTATCACTAAGTTGACAGAAGTTGATTTCGGAGCATCATTTTTGAACAGGAGCTTCAACCGTTTTGTGGCATATGTAAATTCCTTAAGCCCCGGACCTGTTGATTTTGGTCAAAAATGAAAATTTCAAAAGTGCCCCGATTTCTGCTTTAAACTTTAGGTACTATCCCAAAATGTATCACTAAGGTGACAGAAGTTGATTTCGGAGCATAATTTTTGAACAGGAGCTTCAACCGTTTTGTGGCATATGTAAATTCCTTAAGCCCCGGACCTGTTTATTTTGGTCAAAAATGAAAATTTCAAAAGTGCCCCGATTTCTGCTTTAAACTTTAGGTACTATCCCAAAATGTATCACTAAGGTGACAGAAGTTGATTTTGGAGCATAATTTTTGAACAGGAGCTTCAACCGTTTTGTGGCATATGAGAAATTCCTTAAGCCCCGGTCCTGTTGATTTTGTTCAAAAATGAAAATTTCAAAAGTGCCCCGATTTCTGCTTTAAACTTTAGGTACTATCACAAAATGTATCACTAAGGTGACAGAAGTTGATTTCGGAGCATCATTTTTGAACAGGAGCTTCAACAGTTTTGTGGCATATGAGAAATTCCCTAAGCCCCGCACCTGTCGATTTTGTTCAAAAATTAAAATTTCAAAAGTTCCCCAGTTTCTGCTTTAAACTTTAGGTACTATCCCAAAATGTATCACTAAGGTGACAGAAGTTGATTTTGGAGCATCATTTTTGAACAGGAGCTTCAACCGTTTTTGGCATATGAGAAATTCCTTAAGCCCCGGTCCTGTTGATTTTGTTCAAAAATGAAAATTTCAAAAGTGCCCCGATTTCTGCTTTAAACTTTAGGTACTATCCCAAAATGTATCACTAAGGTGACAGAAGTTGATTTCGGAGCATCATTTTTGAACAGGAGCTTCAACAGTTTTGTGGCATATGAGAAATTCCCTAAGCCCCGCACCTGTCGATTTTGTTCAAAAATTAAAATTTCAAAAGTTCCCCAGTTTCTGCTTTAAACTTTACGTACTATCCCAAAATGTATCACTAAGGTGACAGAAGTTGATTTTGGAGCATCATTTTTGAACAGGAGCTTCAACCGTTTTTGGCATATGAGAAATTCCTTAAGCCCCGGTCCTGTTGATTTTGTTCAAAAATGAAAATTTCAAAAGTTCCCCTGTTTCTGCTTTAAACTTTAGGTACTATCCCAAAATGTATCACTAAGGTGACAGAAGTTGATTTCTGAGCATCATTTTTGAACAGGAGCTTCAACTGTTTTGTGGCATATGTAAATTCCTTAAACCCCGGACCTGTTGATTTTGGTCAAAAATGAAAATTTCAAAAGTGCCCCGATTTCTGCTTTAAACTTTAGGTACTATCCCAAAATGTATCACTAAGGTGACAGAAGTTGATTTCGGAGCATAATTTTTGAACAGGAGCTTCAACCGTTTTGTGGCATATGTAAATTCCTTAAGCCCCGGACCTGTTGATTTTGTTCAAAAATGAAAATTTCAAAAGTGCCCCGATTTCTGCTTTAAACTTATGTACTATCCCAAAATGTATCACTAAGTTGACAGAAGTTGATTTCGGAGCATCATTTTTGAACAGGAGCTTCAACCGTTTTGTGGCATATGTAAATTCCTTAAGCCCCGGACCTGTTGATTTTGGTCAAAAATGAAAATTTCAAAAGTGCCCCGATTTCTGCTTTAAACTTTAGGTACTATCCCAAAATGTATCACTAAGGTGACAGAAGTTGATTTCGGAGCATAATTTTTGAACAGGAGCTTCAACCGTTTTGTGGCATATGTAAATTCCTTAAGCCCCGGACCTGTTTATTTTGGTCAAAAATGAAAATTTCAAAAGTGCCCCGATTTCTGCTTTAAACTTTAGGTACTATCCCAAAATGTATCACTAAGGTGACAGAAGTTGATTTCGGAGCATAATTTTTGAACAGGAGCTTCAACCGTTTTGTGGCATATGAGAAATTCCTTAAGCCCCGGACCTGTTGATTTTGTTCAAAAATTAAAATTTCAAAAGTGCCCTGATTTCTGCTTTAAACTTTAGGTACTATCCCAAAATGTATCACTAAGGTAACAGAAGTTGATTTCGGAGCATAATATTTGAATAGAAGCTTCAACCGTTTTGTGGCATATGAGAAATTCCCTAAGCCCCGGACCTGTTGATTTTGGTCAAAAATGAAAATGTCAAAAGTTCCCCAATTTCTGCTTTAAACTTTAGGTAATATCCCAAAATGTATCACTAAGGTGACAGAAGTTGATTTTGGAGCATAATTTTTGAACAGGAGCTTCAACCGTTTTGTGGCATATGAGAAATTCCTTAAGCCCCGGTCCTGTTGATTTTGTTCAAAAATGAAAATTTCAAAAGTGCCCCGATTTCTGCTTTAAACTTTAGGTACTATCCCAAAATGTATCACTAAGTTGACAGAAGTTGATTTCGGAGCATCATTTTTGAACAGAGCTTCAACCGTTTTGTTGCATATGAGAAATTCCCTAAGCCCCGGACCTGTTAATTTTGGTCAAAAATGAAAATTTCCAAAGTGCCCCGATTTCTGCTTTAAACTTTAGGTACTATCCCAAAATGTATCACTAAGGTGACAGAAGTTGATTTCGGAGCATCATTTTTGAACAGGAGCTTCAACAGTTTTGTGGCATATGAGAAATTCCCTAAGCCCCGCACCTGTCGATTTTGTTCAAAAATTAAAATTTCAAAAGTTCCCCAATTTCTGCTTTAAACTTTAGGTACTATCCCAAAATGTATCACTAAGGTGACAGAAGTTGATTTTGGAGCATAATTTTTGAACAGGAGCTTCAACCGTTTTGTGGCATATGAGAAATTCCTTAAGCCCCGGTCCTGTTGATTTTGTTCAAAAATGAAAATTTCAAAAGTGCCCCGATTTCTGCTTTAAACTTATGTACTATCCCAAAATGTATCACTAAGTTGACAGAAGTTGATTTCGGAGCATCATTTTTGAAAAGGAGCTTCAACCGTTTTGTGGCATATGTAAATTCCTTAAGCCCCGGACCTGTTGATTTTGGTCAAAAATGAAAATGTCAAAAGTGCCCCGATTTCTGCTTTAAACTTTAGGTACTATCCCAAAATGTATCACTAAGGTGACAGAAGTTGATTTCGGAGCATAATTTTTGAACAGGAGCTTCAACCGTTTTGTGGCATATGTAAATTCCTTAAGCCCCGGACCTGTTGATTTTGGTCAAAAATGAAAATTTCAAAAGTGCCCCGATTTCTGCTTTAAACTTTAGGTACTATCCCAAAATGTATCACTAAGGTGACAGAAGTTGATTTCGGAGCATCATTTTTGAACAGGAGCTTCAACCGTTTTGTGGCATATGAGAAATTCCTTAAGCCCCGGACCTGTTGATTTTGTTCAAAAATTAAAATTTCAAAAGTGCCCTGATTTCTGCTTTAAACTTTAGGTACTATCCCAAAATGTATCACTAAGGTGACAGAAGTTGATTTCGGCGCATAATATTTGAACAGGAGCTTCAACCGTTTTGTGGCATGTGAGAAATTCCCTAAGCCCCGGACCTGTTGATTTTGGTCAAAAATGAAAATGTCAAAAGTTCCCCAATTTCTGCTTTAAACTTTAGGTAATATCCCAAAATGTATCACTAAGGTGACAGAAGTTGATTTTGGAGCATAATTTTTGAACAGGAGCTTCAACCGTTTTGTGGCATATGAGAAATTCCTTAAACCCCGGTCCTGTTGATTTTGTTCAAAAATGAAAATTTCAAAAGTGCCCCGATTTCTGCTTTAAACTTTAGGTACTATCCCAAAATGTATCACTAAGTTGACAGAAGTTGATTTCGGAGCATCATTTTTGAACAGAGCTTCAACCGTTTTGTTGCATATGAGAAATTCCCTAAGCCCCGGACCTGTTAATTTTGGTCAAAAATGAAAATTTCAAAAGTGCCCCGATTTCTGCTTTAAACTTTAGGTACTATCCCAAAATGTATCACTAAGGTGACAGAAGTTGATTTCGGAGCATCATTTTTGAACAGGATCTTCAACAGTTTTGTGGCATATGAGAAATTCCCTAAGCCCCGCACCTGTCGATTTTGTTCAAAAATTACAATTTCAAAAGTTCCCCAGTTTCTGCTTTAAACTTTAGGTACTATCCCAAAATGTATCACTAAGGTGACAAAAGTTGATTTTGGAGCATCATTTTTGAACAGGAGCTTCAACCGTTTTTGGCATATGAGAAATTCCTTAAGCCCCGGACCTGTTGATTTTGGTCAAAAATGGAAATTTCAAAAGAGCCCCGATTTCTGCTTTAAACTTTAGGTACTATCCCAAAATGTATCACTAAGGTGACAGAAGTTGATTTCGGAGCATCATTTTTGAACAGGAGCTTCAACCGTTTTGTGGCATATGAGAAATTCCTTAAGCCCCGGACCTGTTGATTTTGTTCAAAAATTAAAATTTCAAAAGTGCCCTGATTTCTGCTTTAAACTTTAGGTACTATCCCAAAATGTATCACTAAGGTGACAGAAGTTGATTTCGGCGCATAATATTTGAACAGGAGCTTCAACCGTTTTGTGGCATGTGAGAAATTCCCTAAGCCCCGGACCTGTTGATTTTGGTCAAAAATGAAAATGTCAAAAGTTCCCCAATTTCTGCTTTAAACTTTAGGTAATATCCCAAAATGTATCACTAAGGTGACAGAAGTTGATTTTGGAGCATAATTTTTGAACAGGAGCTTCAACCGTTTTGTGGCATATGAGAAATTCCTTAAACCCCGGTCCTGTTGATTTTGTTCAAAAATGAAAATTTCAAAAGTGCCCCGATTTCTGCTTTAAACTTTAGGTACTATCCCAAAATGTATCACTAAGTTGACAGAAGTTGATTTCGGAGCATCATTTTTGAACAGAGCTTCAACCGTTTTGTTGCATATGAGAAATTCCCTAAGCCCCGGACCTGTTAATTTTGGTCAAAAATGAAAATTTCAAAAGTGCCCCGATTTCTGCTTTAAACTTTAGGTACTATCCCAAAATGTATCACTAAGGTGACAGAAGTTGATTTCGGAGCATCATTTTTGAACAGGATCTTCAACAGTTTTGTGGCATATGAGAAATTCCCTAAGCCCCGCACCTGTCGATTTTGTTCAAAAATTACAATTTCAAAAGTTCCCCAGTTTCTGCTTTAAACTTTAGGTACTATCCCAAAATGTATCACTAAGGTGACAAAAGTTGATTTTGGAGCATCATTTTTGAACAGGAGCTTCAACCGTTTTTGGCATATGAGAAATTCCTTAAGCCCCGGACCTGTTGATTTTGGTCAAAAATGGAAATTTCAAAAGAGCCCCGATTTCTGCTTTAAACTTTAGGTACTATCCCAAAATGTATCACTAAGGTGACAGAAGTTGATTTCGGAGCATCATTTTTGAACAGGAGCTTCAACCGTTTTGTGGCATATGAGAAATTCCCTAAGCCCCGGACCTGTTGATTTTGTTCAAAAATAAAATTTAAAAAGTGCCCCGATTTCTGCTTTAAACTTTAGGTACTATTCCAAAATGTATCACTAAGGTAACAGAAGTTTATTTCGGAGCATCATTTTTGAACAGGAGCTTCAACCGTTTTGTGGCATATGAGAAATTCCCTAAGCCCCGGACCTGTTGATTTTGGTCAAAAATGAAAATTTCAAAAGTTCCCCAATTTCTGCTTTAAACTTTAGGTACTATCCCAAAATGTATCACTAAGGTGACAGAAGTTGATTTCGGAGCATAATTTTTGAACAGGAGCTTCAACAGTTTTGTGACATATGAGAAATTCCCTAAGCCCCTGACTTGTCGATTTTGGTCAAAAATTTAAATTTCAAAAGTGCCCCGATTTCTGCTTTAAACTTATGTACTATCCCAAAATGTATCACTAAGGTGACAGAAGTTGATTTCGGAGCATAATTTTTGAACAGGAGCTTCAACCGTTTTGTGGCATATGTAAATTCCTTAAGCCCCGGACCTGTTGATTTTGGTCAAAAATGAAAATTTCAAAAGAGCCCCGATTTCTGCTTTAAACTTTAGGTACTATCCCAAAATGTATCACTAAGGTGACAGAAGTTGATTTCGGAGCATAATTTTTGAACAGGAGCTTCAACCGTTTTGTGGCATATGTAAATTCCTTAAGCCCCGGACCTGTCGATTTTGGTCAAAAATGAAAATTTCAAAAGTGCCCCGATTTCTGCTTTAAACTTTAGGTACTATCCCAAAATGTATCACTAAGGTGACAGAAGTTGATTTCGGAGCATCATTTTTGAACAGGAGCTTCAACAGTTTTGTGGCATATGAGAAATTCACTAAGCCCCGGACCTGTTGATTTTGGTCAAAAATTAAAATTTCAAAAGTGCCCCGATTTCTGCTTTAAACTTTAGGTACTATCCCAAAATGTATCACTAAGGTGACAGAAGTTGATTTCGGAGCATAATTTTTGAACAGGAGCTTCAACCGTTTTGTGGCATATGAGAAATTCCTTAAGCCCCGGACCTGTTGATTTTGTTCAAAAATTAAAATTTCAAAAGTGCCCTGATTTCTGCTTTAAACTTTAGGTACTATCCCAAAATGTATCACTAAGGTAACAGAAGTTGATTTCGGAGCATAATTTTTGAACAGGAGCTTCAACCGTTTTGTGGCATATGAGAAATTCCCTAAGCCCCGGACCTGTTGATTTTGGTCAAAAATGAAAATGTCAAAAGTGCCCCGATTTCTGCTTTAAACTTATGTACTATCCCAAAATGTATCACTAAGTTGACAGAAGTTGATTTCGGAGCATCATTTTTGAACAGGAGCTTCAACCGTTTTGTGGCATATGTAAATTCCTTAAGCCCCGGACCTGTTGATTTTGGTCAAAAATGAAAATTTCAAAAGTGCCCCGATTTATGCTTTAAACTTTAGGTACTATCCCAAAATGTATCACTAAGGTGACAGAAGTTGATTTCGGAGCATCATTTTTGAACAGGAGCTTCAACCGTTTTGTGGCATATGAGAAATTCCCTAAGCCCCGGACCTGTTGATTTTGGTCAAAAATTAAAATTTCAAAAGTGCCCCGATTTCTGCTTTAAACTTTAGGTACTATCCCAAAATGTATCACTAAGGTGACAGAAGTTGATTTCGGAGCATAATTTTTGAACAGGAGCTTCAACCGTTTTGTGGCATATGAGAAATTCCCTAAGCCCCTGACTTGTCGATTTTGGTCAAAAATTAAAATTTCAAAAGTAACCCGATTTCTGCTTTAAACTTATGTACTATCCCAAAATGTATCACTAAGGTGACAGAAGTTGATTTCGGAGCATAAATTTTGAACAGGAGCTTCAACCGTTTTGTGGCATATGAGAAATTCCCTAAGCCCCGGACCTGTTGATTTTGGTCAAAAATGAAGATTTCAAAAGTGCCCCGATTTCTGCTTTAAACTTTAGGTACTATCCCAAAATGTATCACTGAGGTGACAGAAGTTGATTTTGGAGCATAATTTTTGAACAGGAGCTTCAACCGTTTTGTGGAATATGAGAAATTCCTTAAGCCCCGGACCTGTTGATTTTGTTCAAAAATTAAAATTTCAAAAGTGCCCTGATTTCTGCTTTAAACTTTAGGTACTATCCCAAAATGTATCACTAAGGTGACAGAAGTTGATTTCGGAGCATCATTTTTGAACAGGAGCTTCAACAGTTTTGTGGCATATGAGAAATTCCCTAAGCCCCGCACCTGTCGATTTTGTTCAAAAATTAAAATTTCAAAAGTTCCCCAGTTTCTGCTTTAAACTTTAGGTACTATCCCAAAATGTATCACTAAGGTGACAGAAGTTGATTTCGGAGCATCATTTTTGAACAGGAGCTTCAACCGTTTTGTGGCATATGAGAAATTCCCTAAGCCCCGGACCTGTTGATTTTGGTCAAAAATGAAAATTTCAAAAGTTCCCCAATTTCTGCTTTAAACTTTAGGTACTATCCCAAAATGTATCACTAAGGTGACAGAAGTTGATTTCGGAGCATAATTTTTGAACAGGAGCTTCAACAGTTTTGTGACATATGAGAAATTCCCTAAGCCCCTGACTTGTCGATTTTGGTCAAAAATTAAAATTTCAAAAGTGCCCCGATTTCTGCTTTAAACTTATGTACTATCCCAAAATGTATCACTAAGGTGACAGAAGTTGATTTCGGAGCATAATTTTTGAACAGGAGCTTCAACCGTTTTGTGGCATATGTAAATTCCTTAAGCCCCGGACCTGTTGATTTTGGTCAAAAATGAAAATTTCAAAAGAGCCCCGATTTCTGCTTTAAACTTTAGGTACTATCCCAAAATGTATCACTAAGGTGACAGAAGTTGATTTCGGAGCATAATTTTTGAACAGGAGCTTCAACCGTTTTGTGGCATATGTAAATTCCTTAAGCCCCGGACCTGTTGATTTTGGTCAAAAATGAAAATTTGAAAAGTGCCCCGATTTCTGCTTTAAACTTTAGGTACTATCCCAAAATGTATCACTAAGGTGACAGAAGTTGATTTCGGAGCATCATTTTTGAACAGGAGCTTCAACCGTTTTGTGGCATATGAGAAATTCCCTAAGCCCCGGACCTGTTGATTTTGGTCAAAAATTAAAATTTCAAAAGTGCCCCGATTTCTGCTTTAAACTTTAGGTACTATCCCAAAATGTATCACTAAGGTAACAGAAGTTGATTTCGGAGCATAATTTTTGAACAGGAGCTTCAACCGTTTTGTGGCATATGAGAAATTCCCTAAGCCCCGGACCTGTTGATTTTGGTCAAAAATGAAAATGTCAAAAGTTCCCCAATTTCTGCTTTAAACTTTAGGTAATATCCCAAAATGTATCACTAAGGTGACAGAAGTTGATTTTGGAGCATAATTTTTGAACAGGAGCTTCAACCGTTTTGTGGCATATGAGAAATTCCTTAAGCCCCGGTCCTGTTGATTTTGTTCAAAAATGAAAATTTCAAAAGTGCCCCGATTTCTGCTTTAAACTTTAGGTACTATCCCAAAATGTATCACTAAGTTGACAGAAGTTGATTTCGGAGCATCATTTTTGAACAGAGCTTCAACCGTTTTGTGGCATATGAGAAATTCCCTAAGCCCCGGACCTGTTAATTTTGGTCAAAAATGAAAATGTCAAAAGTGCCCCGATTTCTGCTTTAAACTTTAGGTACTATCACAAAATGTATCACTAAGGTGACAGAAGTTGATTTCGGAGCATCATTTTTGAACAGGAGCTTCAACAGTTTTGTGGCATATGAGAAATTCCCTAAGCCCCGCACCTGTCGATTTTGTTCAAAAATTAAAATTTCAAAAGTTCCCCAGTTTCTGCTTTAAACTTTAGGTACTATCCCAAAATGTATCACTAAGGTGACAGAAGTTGATTTTGGAGCATCATTTTTGAACAGGAGCTTCAACCGTTTTTGGCATATGAGAAATTCCTTAAGCCCCGGTCCTGTTGATTTTGTTAAAAAATGAAAATTTCAAAAGTGCCCCGATTTCTGCTTTAAACTTTAGGTACTATCCCAAAATGTATCACTAAGGTGACAGAAGTTGATTTCGGAGCATCATTTTTGAACAGGAGCTTCAACAGTTTTGTGGCATATGAGAAATTCCCTAAGCCCCGCACCTGTCGATTTTGTTCAAAAATTAAAATTTCAAAAGTTCCCCAGTTTCTGCTTTAAACTTTAGGTACTATCCCAAAATGTATCACTAAGGTGACAGAAGTTGATTTTGGAGCATCATTTTTGAACAGGAGCTTCAACCGTTTTTGGCATATGAGAAATTCCTTAAGCCCCGGTCCTGTTGATTTTGTTCAAAAATGAAAATTTCAAAAGTGCCCCGATTTCTGCTTTAAACTTTAGGTACTATCCCAAAATGTATCACTAAGGTGACAGAAGTTGATTTCGGAGCATCATTTTTGAACAGGAGCTTCAACAGTTTTGTGGCATATGAGAAATTCCCTAAGCCCCGGACCTGTCGATTTTGTTCAAAAATGAAAAATTCAAAAGTTCCCCTGTTTCTGCTTTAAACTTTAGGTACTATCCCAAAATGTATCACTAAGGTGACAGAAGTTGATTTCTGAGCATCATTTTTGAACAGGAGCTTCAACCGTTTTGTGGCATATGTAAATTCCTTAAGCCCCGGACCTGTTCATTTTGGTCAAAAATGAAAATTTCAAAAGTGCCCCGATTTCTGCTTTAAACTTATGTACTATCCCAAAATGTATCACTAAGTTGACAGAAGTTGATTTCGGAGCATCATTTTTGAACAGGAGCTTCAACCGTTTTGTGGCATATGTAAATTCCTTAAGCCCCGGACCTGTTGATTTTGGTCAAAAATGAAAATTTCAAAAGTGCCCCGATTTCTGCTTTAAACTTTAGGTACTATCCCAAAATGTATCACTAAGGTGACAGAAGTTGATTTCGGAGCATAATTTTTGAACAGGAGCTTCAACCGTTTTGTGGCATATGTAAATTCCTTAAGCCCCGGACCTGTTTATTTTGGTCAAAAATGAAAATTTCAAAAGTGCCCCGATTTCTGCTTTAAACTTTAGGTACTATCCCAAAATGTATCACTAAGGTGACAGAAGTTGATTTCGGAGCATCATTTTTGAACAGGAGCTTCAACCGTTTTGTGGCATATGAGAAATTCCCTAAGCCCCGGACCTGTTGATTTTGGTCAAAAAATTAAAATTTCAAAAGTGCCCCGATTTCTGCTTTAAACTTTAGGTACTATCCCAAAATGTATCACTAAGGTGACAGAAGTTGATTTCGGAGCATAATTTTTGAACAGGAGCTTCAACCGTTTTGTGGCATATGAGAAATTCCTTAAGCCCCGGACCTGTTGATTTTGTTCAAAAATTAAAATTTCAAAAGTGCCCTGATTTCTGCTTTAAACTTTAGGTACTATCCCAAAATGTATCACTAAGGTAACAGAAGTTGATTTCGGAGCATAATATTTGAATAGAAGCTTCAACCGTTTTGTGGCATATGAGAAATTCCCTAAGCCCCGGACCTGTTGATTTTGGTCAAAAATGAAAATGTCAAAAGTTCCCCAATTTCTGCTTGAAACTTTAGGTAATATCCCAAAATGTATCACTAAGGTGACAGAAGTTGATTTTGGAGCATAATTTTTGAACAGGAGCTTCAACCGTTTTGTGGCATATGAGAAATTCCTTAAGCCCCGGTCCTGTTGATTTTGTTCAAAAATGAAAATTTCAAAAGTGCCCCGATTTCTGCTTTAAACTTTAGGTACTATCCCAAAATGTATCACTAAGTTGACAGAAGTTGATTTCGGAGCATCATTTTTGAACAGAGCTTCAACCGTTTTGTTGCATATGAGAAATTCCCTAAGCCCCGGACCTGTTAATTTTGGTCAAAAATGAAAATTTCCAAAGTGCCCCGATTTCTGCTTTAAACTTTAGGTACTATCCCAAAATGTATCACTAAGGTGACAGAAGTTGATTTCGGAGCATCATTTTTGAACAGGAGCTTCAACAGTTTTGTGGCATATGAGAAATTCCCTAAGCCCCGCACCTGTCGATTTTGTTCAAAAATTAAAATTTCAAAAGTTCCCCAATTTCTGCTTTAAACTTTAGGTACTATCCCAAAATGTATCACTAAGGTGACAGAAGTTGATTTTGGAGCATAATTTTTGAACAGGAGCTTCAACCGTTTTGTGGCATATGAGAAATTCCTTAAGCCCCGGTCCTGTTGATTTTGTTCAAAAATGAAAATTTCAAAAGTGCCCCGATTTCTGCTTTAAACTTATGTACTATCCCAAAATGTATCACTAAGTTGACAGAAGTTTATTTCGGAGCATCATTTTTGAAAAGGAGCTTCAACCGTTTTGTGGCATATGTAAATTCCTTAAGCCCCGGACCTGTTGATTTTGGTCAAAAATGAAAATTTCAAAAGTGCCCCGATTTCTGCTTTAAACTTTAGGTACTATCCCAAAATGTATCACTAAGGTGACAGAAGTTGATTTCGGAGCATCATTTTTGAACAGGAGCTTCAACCGTTTTGTGGCATATGAGAAATTCCCTAAGCCCCGGACCTGTTGATTTTGGTCAAAAATGAAAATTTCAAAAGTGCCCCGATTTCTGCTTTAAACTTTAGGTACTATCCCAAAATGTATCACTAAGGTGACAGAAGTTGATTTCGGAGCATCATTTTTGAACAGGAGCTTCAACCGTTTTGTGGCATATGAGAAATTCCCTAAGCCCCGGACCTGTTGATTTTGGTCAAAAATTAAAATTTCAAAAGTGCCCCGATTTCTGCTTTAAACTTTAGGTACTATCCCAAAATGTATCACTAAGGTGACAGAAGTTGATTTCGGAGCATAATTTTTGAACAGGAGCTTCAACCGTTTTGTGGCATATGAGAAATTCCTTAAGCCCCGGACCTGTTGATTTTGTTCAAAAATTAAAATTTCAAAAGTGCCCTGATTTCTGCTTTAAACTTTAGGTACTATCCCAAAATGTATCACTAAGGTAACAGAAGTTAATTTCGGAGCATAATATTTGAACAGGAGCTTCAACCGTTTTGTGGCATATGAGAAATTCCCTAAGCCCCGGACCTGTTGATTTTGGTCAAAAATGAAAATGTCAAAAGTTCCCCAATTTCTGCTTTAAACTTTAGGTAATATCCCAAAATGTATCACTAAGGTGACAGAAGTTGATTTTGGAGCATCATTTTTGAACAGAGCTTCAACCGTTTTGTTGCATATGAGAAATTCCCTAAGCCCCGGACCTGTTAATTTTGGTCAAAAATGAAAATTTCAAAAGTGCCCCGATTTCTGCTTTAAACTTTAGGTACTATCCCAAAATGTATCACTAAGGTGACAGAAGTTGATTTCGGAGCATCATTTTTGAACAGGATCTTCAACAGTTTTGTGGCATATGAGAAATTCCCTAAGCCCCGCACCTGTCGATTTTGTTCAAAAATTACAATTTCAAAAGTTCCCCAGTTTCTGCTTAAAACTTTAGGTTCTATCCCAAAATGTATCACTAAGGTGACAGAAGTTGATTTTGGAGCATCATTTTTGAACAGGAGCTTCAACCGTTTTTGGCATATGAGAAATTCCTTAAGCCCCCGTCCTGTTGATTTTGTTCAAAAATGAAAATTTCAAAAGTGCCCCGATTTCTGCTTTAAACTTTAGGTACTATCCCAAAATGTATCACTAAGGTGACAGAAGTTGATTTCGGAGCATAATTTTTGAACAGGAGCTTCAACAGTTTTGTGACATATGAGAAATTCCCTAAGCCCCTGACTTGTCGATTTTGGTCAAAAATTAAAATTTCAAAAGTGCCCCGATTTCTGCTTTAAACTTATGTACTATCCCAAAATGTATCACTAAGGTGACAGAAGTTGATTTCGGAGCATAATTTTTGAACAGGAGCTTCAACCGTTTTGTGGCATATGTAAATTCCTTAAGCCCCGGACCTGTTGATTTTGGTCAAAAATGGAAATTTCAAAAGAGCCCCGATTTCTGCTTTAAACTTTAGGTACTATCCCAAAATGTATCACTAAGGTGACAGAAGTTGATTTCGGAGCATAATTTTTGAACAGGAGCTTCAACCGTTTTGTGGCATATGTAAATTCCTTAAGCCCCGGACCTGTTGATTTTGGTCAAAAATTAAAATTTCAAAAGTGCCCCGATTTTTGCTTTAAACTTTAGGTACTATCCCAAAATGTATCACTAAGGTGACAGAAGTTGATTTCGGAGCATAATTTTTGAACAGGAGCTTCAACCGTTTTGTGGCATATGAGAAATTCCTTAAGCCCCGGACCTGTTGATTTTGTTCAAAAATTAAAATTTCAAAAGTGCCCTGATTTCTGCTTTAAACTTTAGGTACTATCCCAAAATGTATCACTAAGGTAACAGAAGTTGATTTCGGAGCATAATTTTTGAACAGGAGCTTCAACCGTTTTGTGGCATATGAGAAATTCCCTAAGCCCCGGACCTGTTGATTTTGGTCAAAAATGAAAATTTCAAAAGTTCCCCAATTTCTGCTTTAAACTTTAGGTACTATCCCAAACTGTATCGCTAAGGTGACAGAAGTTGATTTTGGAGCATAATTTTTGAACAGGAGCTTCAACCGTTTTGTGGCATATGAGAAATTCCTTAAGCCCCGGTCCTGTTGATTTTGTTCAAAAATGAAAATTTCAAAAGTGCCCCGATTTCTGCTTTAAACTTATGTACTATCCCAAAATGTATCACTAAGTTGACAGAAGTTGATTTCGGAGCATCATTTTTGAACAGGAGCTTCAACCGTTTTGTGGCATATGTAAATTCCTTAAGCCCCGGACCTGTTGATTTTGGTCAAAAATGAAAATTTCAAAAGTGCCCCGATTTCTGCTTTAAACTTTAGGTACTATCCCAAAATGTATCACTAAGGTGACAGAAGTTGATTTCGGAGCATAATTTTTGAACAGGAGCTTCAACCGTTTTGTGGCATATGTAAATTCCTTAAGCCCCGGACCTGTTGATTTTGGTCAAAAATGAAAATTTCAAAAGTGCCCCGATTTCTGCTTTAAACTTTAGGTACTATCCCAAAATGTATCACTAAGGTGACAGAAGTTGATTTCGGAGCATCATTTTTGAACAGGAGCTTCAACCGTTTTGTGGCATATGAGAAATTCCCTAAGCCCCGGACCTGTTGATTTTGGTCAAAAATTAAAATTTCAAAAGTGCCCCGATTTCTGCTTTAAACTTTAGGTACTATCCCAAAATGTATCACTAAGGTGACAGAAGTTGATTTCGGAGCATAATTTTTGAACAGGAGCTTCAACCGTTTTGTGGCATATGAGAAATTCCTTAAGCCCCGGACCTGTTGATTTTGTTCAAAAATTAAAATTTCAAAAGTGCCCTGATTTCTGCTTTAAACTTTAGGTACTATCCCAAAATGTATCACTAAGGTAACAGAAGTTGATTTCGGAGCATAATATTTGAATAGAAGCTTCAACCGTTTTGTGGCATATGAGAAATTCCCTAAGCCCCGGACCTGTTGATTTTGGTCAAAAATGAAAATGTCAAAAGTTCCCCAATTTCTGCTTGAAACTTTAGGTAATATCCCAAAATGTATCACTAAGGTGACAGAAGTTGATTTTGGAGCATAATTTTTGAACAGGAGCTTCAACCGTTTTGTGGCATATGAGAAAGTCCTTAAGCCCCGGTCCTGTTGATTTTGTTCAAAAATGAAAATTTCAAAAGTGCCCCGATTTCTGCTTTAAACTTTAGGTACTATCCCAAAATGTATCACTAAGTTGACAGAAGTTGATTTCGGAGCATCATTTTTGAACAGAGCTTCAACCGTTTTGTTGCATATGAGAAATTCCCTAAGCCCCGGACCTGTTAATTTTGGTCAAAAATGAAAATTTCCAAAGTGCCCCGATTTCTGCTTTAAACTTTAGGTACTATCCCAAAATGTATCACTAAGGTGACAGAAGTTGATTTCGGAGCATCATTTTTGAACAGGAGCTTCAACAGTTTTGTGGCATATGAGAAATTCCCTAAGCCCCGCACCTGTCGATTTTGTTCAAAAATTACAATTTCAAAAGTTCCCCAATTTCTGCTTTAAACTTTAGGTACTATCCCAAAATGTATCACTAAGGTGACAGAAGTTGATTTTGGAGCATAATTTTTGAACAGGAGCTTCAACCGTTTTGTGGCATATGAGAAATTCCTTAAGCCCCGGTCCTGTTGATTTTGTTCAAAAATGAAAATTTCAAAAGTGCCCCGATTTCTGCTTTAAACTTATGTACTATCCCAAAATGTATCACTAAGTTGACAGAAGTTTATTTCGGAGCATCATTTTTGAAAAGGAGCTTCAACCGTTTTGTGGCATATGTAAATTCCTTAAGCCCCGGACCTGTTGATTTTGGTCAAAAATGAAAATTTCAAAAGTGCCCCGATTTCTGCTTTAAACTTTAGGTACTATCCCAAAATGTATCACTAAGGTGACAGAAGTTGATTTCGGAGCATCATTTTTGAACAGGAGCTTCAACCGTTTTGTGGCATATGAGAAATTCCCTAAGCCCCGGACCTGTTGATTTTGGTCAAAAATGAAAATTTCAAAAGTGCCCCGATTTCTGCTTTAAACTTTAGGTACTATCCCAAAATGTATCACTAAGGTGACAGAAGTTGATTTCGGAGCATCATTTTTGAACAGGAGCTTCAACCGTTTTGTGGCATATGAGAAATTCCTTAAGCCCCGGACCTGTTGATTTTGTTCAAAAATTAAAATTTCAAAAGTGCCCTGATTTCTGCTTTAAACTTTAGGTACTATCCCAAAATGTATCACTAAGGTAACAGAAGTTGATTTCGGAGCATAATATTTGAACAGGAGCTTCAACCGTTTTGTGGCATATGAGAAATTCCCTAAGCCCCGGACCTGTTGATTTTGGTCAAAAATGAAAATGTCAAAAGTTCCCCAATTTCTGCTTTAAACTTTAGGTAATATCCCAAAATGTATCACTAAGGTGACAGAAGTTGATTTTGGAGCATCATTTTTGAACAGAGCTTCAACCGTTTTGTTGCATATGAGAAATTCCCTAAGCCCCGGACCTGTTAATTTTGGTCAAAAATGAAAATTTCAAAAGTGCCCCGATTTCTGCTTTAAACTTTAGGTACTATCCCAAAATGTATCACTAAGGTGACAGAAGTTGATTTCGGAGCATCATTTTTGAACAGGATCTTCAACAGTTTTGTGGCATATGAGAAATTCCCTAAGCCCCGCACCTGTCGATTTTGTTCAAAAATTACAATTTCAAAAGTTCCCCAGTTTCTGCTTAAAACTTTAGGTTCTATCCCAAAATGTATCACTAAGGTGACAGAAGTTGATTTTGGAGCATCATTTTTGAACAGGAGCTTCAACCGTTTTTGGCATATGAGAAATTCCTTAAGCCCCCGTCCTGTTGATTTTGTTCAAAAATGAAAATTTCAAAAGTGCCCCGATTTCTGCTTTAAACTTTAGGTACTATCCCAAAATGTATCACTAAGGTGACAGAAGTTGATTTCGGAGCATAATTTTTGAACAGGAGCTTCAACAGTTTTGTGACATATGAGAAATTCCCTAAGCCCCTGACTTGTCGATTTTGGTCAAAAATTAAAATTTCAAAAGTGCCCCGATTTCTGCTTTAAACTTATGTACTATCCCAAAATGTATCACTAAGGTGACAGAAGTTGATTTCGGAGCATAATTTTTGAACAGGAGCTTCAACCGTTTTGTGGCATATGTAAATTCCTTAAGCCCCGGACCTGTTGATTTTGGTCAAAAATTAAAATTTCAAAAGTGCCCCGATTTTTGCTTTAAACTTTAGGTACTATCCCAAAATGTATCACTAAGGTGACAGAAGTTGATTTCGGAGCATAATTTTTGAACAGGAGCTTCAACCGTTTTGTGGCATATGAGAAATTCCTTAAGCCCCGGACCTGTTGATTTTGTTCAAAAATTAAAATTTCAAAAGTGCCCTGATTTCTGCTTTAAACTTTAGGTACTATCCCAAAATGTATCACTAAGGTAACAGAAGTTGATTTCGGAGCATAATTTTTGAACAGGAGCTTCAACCGTTTTGTGGCATATGAGAAATTCCCTAAGCCCCGGACCTGTTGATTTTGGTCAAAAATGAAAATTTCAAAAGTTCCCCAATTTCTGCTTTAAACTTTAGGTACTATCCCAAACTGTATCGCTAAGGTGACAGAAGTTGATTTTGGAGCATAATTTTTGAACAGGAGCTTCAACCGTTTTGTGGCATATGAGAAATTCCTTAAGCCCCGGTCCTGTTGATTTTGTTCAAAAATGAAAATTTAAAAAAGTGCCCCGATTTCTGCTTTAAACTTATGTACTATCCCAAAATGTATCACTAAGTTGACAGAAGTTGATTTCGGAGCATCATTTTTGAACAGGAGCTTCAACCGTTTTGTGGCATATGTAAATTCCTTAAGCCCCGGACCTGTTGATTTTGGTCAAAAATGAAAATTTCAAAAGTGCCCCGATTTCTGCTTTAAACTTTAGGTACTATCCCAAAATGTATCACTAAGGTGACAGAAGTTGATTTCGGAGCATCATTTTTGAACAGGAGCTTCAACCGTTTTGTGGCATATGTAAATTCCTTAAGCCCCGGACCTGTTGATTTTGGTCAAAAATGAAAATTTCAAAAGTGCCCCGATTTCTGCTTTAAACTTTAGGTACTATCCCAAAATGTATCACTAAGGTGACAGAAGTTGATTTCGGAGCATCATTTTTGAACAGGAGCTTCAACCGTTTTGTGGCATATGAGAAATTCCCTAAGCCCCGGACCTGTTGATTTTGGTCAAAAATTAAAATTTCAAAAGTGCCCCGATTTCTGCTTTAAACTTTAGGTACTATCCCAAAATGTATCACTAAGGTGACAGAAGTTGATTTCGGAGCATAATTTTTGAACAGGAGCTTCAACCGTTTTGTGGCATATGAGAAATTCCCTAAGCCCCGGACCTGTTGATTTTGTTCAAAAATAAAATTTAAAAAGTGCCCCGATTTCTGCTTTAAACTTTAGGTACTATTCCAAAATGTATCACTAAGTTAACAGAAGTTTATTTCGGAGCATAATTTTTGAACAGGAGCTTTAACCGTTTTGTGGCATATGAGAAATTCCCTAAGCCCCGGACCTGTTGATTTTGGTCAAAAATGAAAATGTCAAAAGTTCCCCAATTTCTGCTTTAAACTTTAGGTACTATCCCAAAATGTATCACTAAGGTGACAGAAGTTGATTTTGGAGCATAATTTTTGAACAGGAGCTTCAACCGTTTTGTGGCATATGAGAAATTCCTTAAGCCCCGGTCCTGTTGATTTTGTTCAAAAATGAAAATTTCAAAAGTGCCCCGATTTCTGCTTTAAACTTTAGGTACTATCCCAAAATGTATCACTAAGGTGACAGAAGTTGATTTCGGAGCATCATTTTTGAACAGGAGCTTCAACCGTTTTGTGGCATATGTAAATTCCTTAGGCCCCGGACCTGTTGATTTTGGTCAAAAATGAAAATTTCAAAAGTGCCCCGATTTCTGCTTTAAACTTTAGGTACTATCCCAAAATGTATCACTATGGTGACAGAAGTTGATTTCGGAGCATCATTTTTGAACAGGAGCTTCAACAGTTTTGTGGCATATGAGAAATTCCCTAAGCCCCGCACCTGTCGATTTTGTTCAAAAATTAAAATTTCAAAAGTTCCCCAGTTTCTGCTTTAAACTTTAGGTACTATCCCAAAATGTATCACTAAGGTGACAGAAGTTGATTTCGGAGCATCATTTTTGAACAGGAGCTTCAACAGTTTTGTGGCATATGAGAAATTCCCTAAGCCCCGGACCTGTCGATTTTGTTCAAAAATGAAAATTTCAAAAGTTCCCCTGTTTCTGCTTTAAACTTTAGGTACTATCCCAAAATGTATCACTAAGGTGACAGAAGTTGATTTCGGAGCATAATTTTTGAACAGGAGCTTCAACAGTTTTGTGACATATGAGAAATTCCCTAAGCCCCTGACTTGTCGATTTTGGTCAAAAATTAAAATTTCAAAAGTGCCCCGATTTCTGCTTTAAACTTATGTACTATCCCAAAATGTATCACTAAGGTGACAGAAGTTGATTTCGGAGCATAATTTTTGAACAGGAGCTTCAACCGTTTTGTGGCATATGTAAATTCCTTAAGCCCCGGACCTGTTGATTTTGGTCAAAAATGGAAATTTCAAAAGAGCCCCGATTTCTGCTTTAAACTTTAGGTACTATCCCAAAATGTATCACTAAGGTGACAGAAGTTGATTTCGGAGCATAATTTTTGAACAGGAGCTTCAACCGTTTTGTGGCATATGTAAATTCCTTAAGCCCCGGACCTGTTGATTTTGGTCAAAAATTTAAATTTCAAAAGTGCCCCGATTTTTGCTTTAAACTTTAGGTACTATCCCAAAATGTATCACTAAGGTGACAGAAGTTGATTTCGGAGCATAATTTTTGAACAGGAGCTTCAACCGTTTTGTGGCATATGAGAAATTCCTTAAGCCCCGGACCTGTTGATTTTGTTCAAAAATTAAAATTTCAAAAGTGCCCTGATTTCTGCTTTAAACTTTAGGTACTATCCCAAAATGTATCACTAAGGTAACAGAAGTTGATTTCGGAGCATAATTTTTGAACAGGAGCTTCAACCGTTTTGTGGCATATGAGAAATTCCCTAAGCCCCGGACCTGTTGATTTTGGTCAAAAATGAAAATTTCAAAAGTTCCCCAATTTCTGCTTTAAACTTTAGGTACTATCCCAAACTGTATCGCTAAGGTGACAGAAGTTGATTTTGGAGCATAATTTTTGAACAGGAGCTTCAACCGTTTTGTGGCATATGAGAAATTCCTTAAGCCCCGGTCCTGTTGATTTTGTTCAAAAATGAAAATTTCAAAAGTGCCCCGATTTCTGCTTTAAACTTATGTACTATCCCAAAATGTATCACTAAGTTGACAGAAGTTGATTTCGGAGCATCATTTTTGAACAGGAGCTTCAACCGTTTTGTGGCATATGTAAATTCCTTAAGCCCCGGACCTGTTGATTTTGGTCAAAAATGAAAATTTCAAAAGTGCCCCGATTTCTGCTTTAAACTTTAGGTACTATCCCAAAATGTATCACTAAGGTGACAGAAGTTGATTTCGGAGCATAATTTTTGAACAGGAGCTTCAACCGTTTTGTGGCATATGTAAATTCCTTAAGCCCCGGACCTGTTGATTTTGGTCAAAAATGAAAATTTCAAAAGTGCCCCGATTTCTGCTTTAAACTTTAGGTACTATCCCAAAATGTATCACTAAGGTGACAGAAGTTGATTTCGGAGCATAATTTTTGAACAGGAGCTTCAACCGTTTTGTGGCATATGAGAAATTCCCTAAGCCCCGGACCTGTTGATTTTGTTCAAAAATAAAATTTAAAAAGTGCCCCGATTTCTGCTTTAAACTTTAGGTACTATTCCAAAATGTATCACTAAGGTAACAGAAGTTTATTTCGGAGCATAATTTTTGAACAGGAGCTTTAACCGTTTTGTGGCATATGAGAAATTCCCTAAGCCCCGGACCTGTTGATTTTGGTCAAAAATGAAAATGTCAAAAGTTCCCCAATTTCTGCTTTAAACTTTAGGTACTATCCCAAAATGTATCACTAAGGTGACAGAAGTTGATTTTGGAGCATAATTTTTGAACAGGAGCTTCAACCGTTTTGTGGCATATGAGAAATTCCTTAAGCCCCGGTCCTGTCGATTTTGTTCAAAAATTAAAATTTCAAAAGTTCCCCAGTTTCTGCTTTAAACTTTAGGTACTATCCCAAAATGTATCACTAAGGTGACAGAAGTTGATTTCGGAGCATCATTTTTGAACAGGAGCTTCAACAGTTTTGTGGCATATGAGAAATTCCCTAAGCCCCGGACCTGTCGATTTTGTTCAAAAATGAAAATTTCAAAAGTTCCCCTGTTTCTGCTTTAAACTTTAGGTACTATCCCAAAATGTATCACTAAGGTGACAGAAGTTGATTTCGGAGCATAATTTTTGAACAGGAGCTTCAACCGTTTTGTGGCATATGTAAATTCCTTAAGCCCCGGACCTGTTGATTTTGGTCAAAAATTTAAATTTCAAAAGTGCCCCGATTTTTGCTTTAAACTTTAGGTACTATCCCAAAATGTATCACTAAGGTGACAGAAGTTGATTTCGGAGCATAATTTTTGAACAGGAGCTTCAACCGTTTTGTGGCATATGAGAAATTCCTTAAGCCCCGGACCTGTTGATTTTGTTCAAAAATTAAAATTTCAAAAGTGCCCTGATTTCTGCTTTAAACTTTAGGTACTATCCCAAAATGTATCACTAAGGTAACAGAAGTTGATTTCGGAGCATAATTTTTGAACAGGAGCTTCAACCGTTTTGTGGCATATGAGAAATTCCCTAAGCCCCGGACCTGTTGATTTTGGTCAAAAATGAAAATTTCAAAAGTTCCCCAATTTCTGCTTTAAACTTTAGGTACTATCCCAAACTGTATCGCTAAGGTGACAGAAGTTGATTTTGGAGCATAATTTTTGAACAGGAGCTTCAACCGTTTTGTGGCATATGAGAAATTCCTTAAGCCCCGGTCCTGTTGATTTTGTTCAAAAATGAAAATTTCAAAAGTGCCCCGATTTCTGCTTTAAACTTATGTACTATCCCAAAATGTATCACTAAGTTGACAGAAGTTGATTTCGGAGCATCATTTTTGAACAGGAGCTTCAACCGTTTTGTGGCATATGTAAATTCCTTAAGCCCCGGACCTGTTGATTTTGGTCAAAAATGAAAATTTCAAAAGTGCCCCGATTTCTGCTTTAAACTTTAGGTACTATCCCAAAATGTATCACTAAGGTGACAGAAGTTGATTTCGGAGCATAATTTTTGAACAGGAGCTTCAACCGTTTTGTGGCATATGTAAATTCCTTAAGCCCCGGACCTGTTGATTTTGGTCAAAAATGAAAATTTCAAAAGTGCCCCGATTTCTGCTTTAAACTTTAGGTACTATCCCAAAATGTATCACTAAGGTGACAGAAGTTGATTTCGGAGCATAATTTTTGAACAGGAGCTTCAACCGTTTTGTGGCATATGAGAAATTCCCTAAGCCCCGGACCTGTTGATTTTGTTCAAAAATAAAATTTAAAAAGTGCCCCGATTTCTGCTTTAAACTTTAGGTACTATTCCAAAATGTATCACTAAGGTAACAGAAGTTTATTTCGGAGCATAATTTTTGAACAGGAGCTTTAACCGTTTTGTGGCATATGAGAAATTCCCTAAGCCCCGGACCTGTTGATTTTGGTCAAAAATGAAAATGTCAAAAGTTCCCCAATTTCTGCTTTAAACTTTAGGTACTATCCCAAAATGTATCACTAAGGTGACAGAAGTTGATTTTGGAGCATAATTTTTGAACAGGAGCTTCAACCGTTTTGTGGCATATGAGAAATTCCTTAAGCCCCGGTCCTGTCGATTTTGTTCAAAAATTAAAATTTCAAAAGTTCCCCAGTTTCTGCTTTAAACTTTAGGTACTATCCCAAAATGTATCACTAAGGTGACAGAAGTTGATTTCGGAGCATCATTTTTGAACAGGAGCTTCAACAGTTTTGTGGCATATGAGAAATTCCCTAAGCCCCGGACCTGTCGATTTTGTTCAAAAATGAAAATTTCAAAAGTTCCCCTGTTTCTGCTTTAAACTTTAGGTACTATCCCAAAATGTATCACTAAGGTGACAGAAGTTGATTTCGGAGCATAATTTTTGAACAGGAGCTTCAACAGTTTTGTGACATATGAGAAATTCCCTAAGCCCCTGACTTGTCGATTTTGGTCAAAAATTAAAATTTCAAAAGTGCCCCGATTTCTGCTTTAAACTTATGTACTATCCCAAAATGTATCACTAAGGTGACAGAAGTTGATTTCGGAGCATAATTTTTGAACAGGAGCTTCAACCGTTTTGTGGCATATGTAAATTCCTTAAGCCCCGGACCTGTTGATTTTGGTCAAAAATGGAAATTTCAAAAGAGCCCCGATTTCTGCTTTAAACTTTAGGTACTATCCCAAAATGTATCACTAAGGTGACAGAAGTTGATTTCGGAGCATAATTTTTGAACAGGAGCTTCAACCGTTTTGTGGCATATGTAAATTCCTTAAGCCCCGGACCTGTTGATTTTGGTCAAAAATTTAAATTTCAAAAGTGCCCCGATTTTTGCTTTAAACTTTAGGTACTATCCCAAAATGTATCACTAAGGTGACAGAAGTTGATTTCGGAGCATAATTTTTGAACAGGAGCTTCAACCGTTTTGTGGCATATGAGAAATTCCTTAAGCCCCGGACCTGTTGATTTTGTTCAAAAATTAAAATTTCAAAAGTGCCCTGATTTCTGCTTTAAACTTTAGGTACTATCCCAAAATGTATCACTAAGGTAACAGAAGTTGATTTCGGAGCATAATTTTTGAACAGGAGCTTCAACCGTTTTGTGGCATATGAGAAATTCCCTAAGCCCCGGACCTGTTGATTTTGGTCAAAAATGAAAATTTCAAAAGTTCCCCAATTTCTGCTTTAAACTTTAGGTACTATCCCAAACTGTATCGCTAAGGTGACAGAAGTTGATTTTGGAGCATAATTTTTGAACAGGAGCTTCAACCGTTTTGTGGCATATGAGAAATTCCTTAAGCCCCGGTCCTGTTGATTTTGTTCAAAAATGAAAATTTCAAAAGTGCCCCGATTTCTGCTTTAAACTTATGTACTATCCCAAAATGTATCACTAAGTTGACAGAAGTTGATTTCGGAGCATCATTTTTGAACAGGAGCTTCAACCGTTTTGTGGCATATGTAAATTCCTTAAGCCCCGGACCTGTTGATTTTGGTCAAAAATGAAAATTTCAAAAGTGCCCCGATTTCTGCTTTAAACTTTAGGTACTATCCCAAAATGTATCACTAAGGTGACAGAAGTTGATTTCGGAGCATAATTTTTGAACAGGAGCTTCAACCGTTTTGTGGCATATGTAAATTCCTTAAGCCCCGGACCTGTTGATTTTGGTCAAAAATTAAAATTTCAAAAGTGCCCCGATTTCTGCTTTAAACTTTAGGTACTATCCCAAAATGTATCACTAAGGTGACAGAAGTTGATTTCGGAGCATAATTTTTGAACAGGAGCTTCAACCGTTTTGTGGCATATGAGAAATTCCCTAAGCCCCGGACCTGTTGATTTTGTTCAAAAATAAAATTTAAAAAGTGCCCCGATTTCTGCTTTAAACTTTAGGTACTATTCCAAAATGTATCACTAAGGTAACAGAAGTTTATTTCGGAGCATAATTTTTGAACAGGAGCTTTAACCGTTTTGTGGCATATGAGAAATTCCCTAAGCCCCGGACCTGTTGATTTTGGTCAAAAATGAAAATGTCAAAAGTTCCCCAATTTCTGCTTTAAACTTTAGGTACTATCCCAAAATGTATCACTAAGGTGACAGAAGTTGATTTTGGAGCATAATTTTTGAACAGGAGCTTCAACCGTTTTGTGGCATATGAGAAATTCCTTAAGCCCCGGTCCTGTTGATTTTGTTCAAAAATGAAAATTTCAAAAGTGCCCCGATTTCTGCTTTAAACTTTAGGTACTATCCCAAAATGTATCACTAAGGTGACAGAAGTTGATTTCGGAGCATCATTTTTGAACAGGAGCTTCAACCGTTTTGTGGCATATGTAAATTCCTTAGGCCCCGGACCTGTTGATTTTGGTCAAAAATGAAAATTTCAAAAGTGCCCCGATTTCTGCTTTAAACTTTAGGTACTATCCCAAAATGTATCACTATGGTGACAGAAGTTGATTTCGGAGCATCATTTTTGAACAGGAGCTTCAACAGTTTTGTGGCATATGAGAAATTCCCTAAGCCCCGCACCTGTCGATTTTGTTCAAAAATTAAAATTTCAAAAGTTCCCCAGTTTCTGCTTTAAACTTTAGGTACTATCCCAAAATGTATCACTAAGGTGACAGAAGTTGATTTCGGAGCATCATTTTTTAACAGGAGCTTCAACCGTTTTGTGGCATATGAGAAATTCCCTAAGCCCCGGACCTGTTGATTTTGGTCAAAAATGAAAATTTCAAAAGTTCCCCAATTTCTGCTTTAAACTTTCGGTACTATCCCAAAATGTATCACTAAGGTGACAGAAGTTGATTTCGGAGCATAATTTTTGAACAGGAGCTTCAACAGTTTTGTGACATATGAGAAATTCCCTAAGCCCCTGACTTGTCGATTTTGGTCAAAAATTAAAATTTCAAAAGTGCCCCGATTTCTGCTTTAAACTTATGTACTATCCCAAAATGTATCAATAAGGTGACAGAAGTTGATATCGGAGTATAATTTTTGAACAGGAGCTTCAACCGTTTTGTGGCATATGTAAATTCCTTAAGCCCCGGACCTGTTGATTTTGGTCAAAAATAAAAATTTCAAAAGTGCCCCGATTTCTGCTTTAAACTTTAGGTACTATCCCAAAATGTATCACTAAGGTGACAGAAGTTGATTTTGGAGCATCATTTTTGAACAGGAGCTTCAACCGTTTTGTGGCATATGAGAAATTCCCTAAGCCCCGGACCTGTTGATTTTGGTCAAAAATTAAAATTTCAAAAGTGCCCCGATTTCTGCTTTAAACTTTAGGTACTATCCCAAAATGTATCACTAAGGTGACAGAAGTTGATTTCGGAGCATAATTTTTGAACAGGAGCTTCAACAGTTTTGTGACATATGAGAAATTCCCTAAGCCCCTGACTTGTCAATTTTGGTCAAAAATTAAAATTTCAAAAATGCCCCGATTTCTGCTTTAAACTTATGTACTATCCCAAAATGTATCACTAAGGTGACAGAAGTTGATTTCGGAGCATAATTTTTGAACAGGAGCTTCAACCGTTTTGTGGCATATGTAAATTCCTTAAGCCCCGGACCTGTTGATTTTGGTTAAAAATGAAAATTTCAAAAGTGCCCCGATTTCTGCTTTAAACTTTAGGTACTATCCCAAAATGTATCACTAAGGTGACAGAAGTTGATTTCGGAGCATAATTTTTGAACAGGAGCTTAAACCGTTTTGTGGCATATGTAAATTCCTTAAGCCCCGGACCTGTTGATTTTGGTCAAAAATGAAAATTTCAAAAGTGCCCTGATTTCTGCTTTAAACTTTAGGTACTATCCCAAAATGTATCACTAAGGTGACAGAAGTTGATTTCGGAGCATCATTTTTGAACAGGAGCTTCAACCGTTTTGTGGCATATGAGAAATTCCCTAAGCCCCGGACCTGTTGATTTTGGTCAAAAATTAAAATTTCAAAAGTGCCCCGATTTCTGCTTTAAACTTTAGGTACTATCCCAAAATGTATCACTAAGGTGACAGAAGTTGATTTCGGAGCATAATTTTTGAACAGGAGCTTCAACCGTTTTGTGGCATATGAGAAATTCCTTAAGCCCCAAACCTGTTGATTTTGTTCAAAAATTAAAATTTCAAAAGTGCCCTGATTTCTGCTTTAAACTTTAGGTACTATCCCAAAATGTATCACTAAGGTAACAGAAGTTTATTTCGGAGCATAATTTTTGAACAGGAGCTTCAACCGTTTTGTGGCATATGAGAAATTCCCTAAGCCCCGGACCTGTTGATTTTGGTCAAAAATGAAAATTTCAAAAGTTCCCCAATTTCTGCTTTAAACTTTAGGTACTATCCCAAAATGTATCACTAAGGTGACAGAAGTTGATTTTGGAGCATAATTTTTGAACAGGAGCTTCAACCGTTTTGTGGCATATGAGAAATTCCCTAAGCCCCAGACCTGTCGATTTTGTTCAAAAATGAAAATTTCAAAAGTTCCCCTGTTTCTGCTTTAAACTTTAGGTACTATCCCAAAATGTATCACTAAGGTGACAGAAGTTGATTTCGGAGCATCATTTTTTAACAGGAGCTTCAACCGTTTTGTGGCATATGAGAAATTCCCTAAGCCCCGGACCTGTTGATTTTGGTCAAAAATGAAAATTTCAAAAGTTCCCCAATTTCTGCTTTAAACTTTAGGTACTATCCCAAAATGTATCACTAAGGTGACAGAAGTTGATTTCGGAGCATAATTTTTGAACAGGAGCTTCAACAGTTTTGTGACATATGAGAAATTCCCTAAGCCCCTGACTTGTCGATTTTGATCAAAAATTAAAATTTCAAAAGTGCCCCGATTTCTGCTTTAAACTTATGTACTATCCCAAAATGTATCACTAAGGTGACAGAAGTTGATTTCGGAGCATAATTTTTGAACAGGAGCTTCAACCGTTTTGTGGCATATGTAAATTCCTTAAGCCCCGGACCTGTTGATTTTGGTCAAAAATGAAAATTTCAAAAGTGCCCCGATTTCTGCTTTAAACTTTAGGTACTATCCCAAAATGTATCACTAAGGTGACAGAAGTTGATTTCGGAGCATCATTTTTGAACAGGAGCTTCAACCGTTTTGTGGCATATGTAAATTCCTTAAGCCCCGGACCTGTTGATTTTGGTCAAAAATGAAAATTTCAAAAGTGCCCCGATTTCTGCTTTAAACTTTAGGTACTATCCCAAAATGTATCACTAAGGTGACAGAAGTTGATTTTGGAGCATCATTTTTGAACAGGAGCTTCAACCGTTTTGTGGCATATGAGAAATTCCCTAAGCCCCGGACCTGTTGATTTTGGTCAAAAATTAAAATTTCAAAAGTGCCCCGATTTCTGCTTTAAACTTTAGGTACTATCCCAAAATGTATCACTAAGGTGACAGAAGTTGATTTCGGAGCATAATTTTTGAACAGGAGCTTCAACAGTTTTGTGACATATGAGAAATTCCCTAAGCCCCTGACTTGTCAATTTTGGTCAAAAATTAAAATTTCAAAAATGCCCCGATTTCTGCTTTAAACTTATGTACTATCCCAAAATGTATCACTAAGGTGACAGAAGTTGATTTCGGAGCATAATTTTTGAACAGGAGCTTCAACCGTTTTGTGGCATATGTAAATTCCTTAAGCCCCGGACCTGTTGATTTTGGTCAAAAATGAAAATTTCAAAAGTGCCCCGATTTCTGCTTTAAACTTTAGGTACTATCCCAAAATGTATCACTAAGGTGACAGAAGTTGATTTCGGAGCATAATTTTTGAACAGGAGCTTAAACCGTTTTGTGGCATATGTAAATTCCTTAAGCCCCGGACCTGTTGATTTTGGTCAACAATGAAAATTTCAAAAGTGCCCTGATTTCTGCTTTAAACTTTAGGTACTATCCCAAAATGTATCACTAAGGTGACAGAAGTTGATTTCGGAGCATCATTTTTGAACAGGAGCTTCAACCGTTTTGTGGCATATGAGAAATTCCCTAAGCCCCGGACCTGTTGATTTTGGTCAAAAATTAAAATTTCAAAAGTGCCCCGATTTCTGCTTTAAACTTTAGGTACTATCCCAAAATGTATCACTAAGGTGACAGAAGTTGATTTCGGAGCATAATTTTTGAACAGGAGCTTCAACCGTTTTGTGGCATATGAGAAATTCCTTAAGCCCCAAACCTGTTGATTTTGTTCAAAAATTAAAATTTCAAAAGTGCCCTGATTTCTGCTTTAAACTTTAGGTACTATCCCAAAATGTATCACTAAGGTAACAGAAGTTTATTTCGGAGCATAATTTTTGAACAGGAGCTTCAACCGTTTTGTGGCATGTGAGAAATTCCCTAAGCCCCGGACCTGTTGATTTTGGTCAAAAATGAAAATTTCAAAAGTTCCCCAATTTCTGCTTTAAACTTTAGGTACTATCCCAAAATGTATCACTAAGGTGACAGAAGTTGATTTTGGAGCATAATTTTTGAACAGGAGCTTCAACCGTTTTGTGGCATATGAGAAATTCCTTAAGCCCCGGTCCTGTTGATTTTGTTCAAAAATGAAAATTTCCAAAGTGCCCCGATTTCTGCTTTAAACTTTAGGTACTATCCCAAAATGTATCACTAAGGTGACAGAAGTTGATTTCGGAGCATCATTTTTGAACAGGAGCTTCAACCGTTTTGTGGCATATGTAAATTCCTTAGGCCCCGAACCTGTTGATTTTGGTCAAAAATGAAAATTTCAAAAGTGCCCCGATTTCTGCTTTAAACTTTGGGTACTATCCCAAAATGTATCACTAAGGTGACAGAAGTTGATTTCGGAGCATCATTTATGAACAGGAACTCCAACAGTTTTGTGGCATATGAGAAATTCCTTAAGCCCCGGACCTGTTGATTTTGTTCAAAAATTAAAATTTCAAAAGTGCCCTGATTTCTGCTTTAAACTTTAGGTACTATCCCAAAATGTATCACTAAGGTAACAGAAGTTGATTTCAGAGCATAATTTTTGAACAGGAGCTTCAACCGTTTTGTGGCATATGTAAATTCCTTAAGCCCCGGACCTGTTGATTTTGGTCAAAAATGAAAATTTCAAAAGTGCCCCGATTTCTGCTTTAAACTTTAGGTACTATCCCAAAATGTATCACTAAGGTGACAGAAGTTGATTTCGGAGCATAATTTTTGAACAGGAGCTTCAACCGTTTTGTGGCATATGAGAAATTCCTTAAGCCCCGGACCTGTTGATTTTGTTCAAAAATTAAAATTTCAAAAGTGCCCTGATTTCTGCTTTAAACTTTAGGTACTATCCCAAAATGTATCACTAAGGTAACAGAAGTTGATTTCGGAGCATAATTTTTGAACAGGAGCTTCAACCGTTTTGTGGCATATGAGAAATTCCCTAAGCCCCGGACCTGTTGATTTTGGTCAAAAATGAAAATGTCAAAAGTTCCCCAATTTCTGCTTTAAACTTTAGGTACTATCCCAAAATGTATCACTAAGGTGACAGAAGTTGATTTTGGAGCATAATTTTTGAACAGGAGCTTCAACAGTTTTGTGGCATATGAGAAATTCCTTAAGCCCCGGTCCTGTTGATTTTGTTCAAAAATGAAAATTTCAAAAGTGCCCCGATTTCTGCTTTAAACTTTAGGTACTATCCCAAAATGTATCACTAAGTTGACAGAAGTTGATTTCGGAGCATCATTTTTGAACAGAGCTTCAACCGTTTTGTGGCATATGAGAAATTCCCTAAGCCCCGGACCTGTTAATTTTGGTCAAAAATGAAAATTTCAAAAGTGCCCCGATTTCTGCTTTAAACTTTAGGTACTATCCCAAAATGTATCACTAAGGTGACAGAAGTTGATTTCGGAGCATCATTTTTGAACAGGAGCTTCAACAGTTTTGTGGCATATGAGAAATTCCCTAAGCCCCGCACCTGTCGATTTTGTTCTAAAATTAAAATTTCAAAAGTTCCCCAGTTTCTGCTTTAAAAATTAGGTACTATCCCAAAATGTATCACTAAGGTGACAGAAGTTGATTTTGGAGCATAATTTTTGAACAGGAGCTTCAACCGTTTTTGGCATATGAGAAATTCCTTAAGCCCCGGTCCTGTTGATTTTGTTCAAAAATGAAAATTTCAAAAGTGCCCCGATTTCTGCTTTAAACTTTAGGTACTATCCCAAAATGTATCACTAAGGTGACAGAAGTTGATTTCGGAGCATCATTTTTGAACAGGAGCTTCAACCGTTTTGTGGCATATGTAAATTCCTTAGGCCCCGGACCTGTTGATTTTGGTCAAAAATGAAAATTTCAAAAGTGCCCCGATTTCTGCTTTAAACTTTAGGTACTATCCCAAAATGTATCACTAAGGTGACAGAAGTTGATTTCGGAGCATCATTTTTGAACAGGAGCTTCAACAGTTTTGTGGCATATGAGAAATTCCCTAAGCCCCGCACCTGTCGATTTTGTTCAAAAATTAAAATTTCAAAAGTTCCCCAGTTTCTGCTTTAAACTTTAGGTACTATCCCAAAATGTATCACTAAGGTGACAGAAGTTGATTTTGGAGCATAATTTTTGAACAGGAGCTTCAACCGTTTTTGGCATATGAGAAATTCCTTAAGCCCCGGTCCTGTTGATTTTGTTCAAAAATGAAAATTTCAAAAGTGCCCCGATTTCTGCTTTAAACTTTAGGTACTATCCCAAAATGTATCACTAAGGTGACAGAAGTTGATTTCGGAGCATCATTTTTGAACAGGAGCTTCAACAGTTTTGTGGCATATGAGAAATTCCCTAAGCCCCGGACCTGTCGATTTTGTTCAAAAATGAAAATTTCAAAAGTTCCCCTGTTTCTGCTTTAAACTTTAGGTACTATCCCAAAATGTATCACTAAGGTGACAGAAGTTGATTTCGGAGCATAATTTTTGAACAGGAGCTTCAACAGTTTTGTGACATATGAGAAATTCCCTAAGCCCCTGACTTGTCGATTTTGGTCAAAAATTAAAATTTCAAAAGTGCCCCGATTTCTGCTTTAAACTTATGTACTATCCCAAAATGTATCACTAAGGTGACAGAAGTTGATTTCGGAGCATCATTTTTGAACAGGAGCTTCAACCGTTTTGTGGCATATGTAAATTCCTTAAGCCCCGGACCTGTTGATTTTGGTCAAAAATGAAAATTTCAAAAGTGCCCCGATTTCTGCTTTAAACTTTAGGTACTATCCCAAAATGTATCACTAAGGTGACAGAAGTTGATTTCGGAGCATAATTTTTGAACAGGAGCTTCAACAGTTTTGTGACATATGAGAAATTCCCTAAGCCCCTGACTTGTCGATTTTGATCAAAAATTAAAATTTCAAAAGTGCCCCGATTTCTGCTTTAAACTTATGTACTATCCCAAAATGTATCACTAAGGTGACAGAAGTTGATTTCGGAGCATAATTTTTGAACAGGAGCTTCAACCGTTTTGTGGCATATGTAAATTCCTTAAGCCCCGGACCTGTTGATTTTGGTCAAAAATGAAAATTTCAAAAGTGCCCCGATTTCTGCTTTAAACTTTAGGTACTATCCCAAAATGTATCACTAAGGTGACAGAAGTTGATTTCGGAGCATCATTTTTGAACAGGAGCTTCAACCGTTTTGTGGCATATGTAAATTCCTTAAGCCCCGGACCTGTTGATTTTGGTCAAAAATGAAAATTTCAAAAGTGCCCCGATTTCTGCTTTAAACTTTAGGTACTATCCCAAAATGTATCACTAAGGTGACAGAAGTTGATTTTGGAGCATCATTTTTGAACAGGAGCTTCAACCGTTTTGTGGCATATGAGAAATTCCCTAAGCCCCGGACCTGTTGATTTTGGTCAAAAATTAAAATTTCAAAAGTGCCCCGATTTCTGCTTTAAACTTTAGGTACTATCCCAAAATGTATCACTAAGGTGACAGAAGTTGATTTCGGAGCATAATTTTTGAACAGGAGCTTCAACAGTTTTGTGACATATGAGAAATTCCCTAAGCCCCTGACTTGTCAATTTTGGTCAAAAATTAAAATTTCAAAAATGCCCCGATTTCTGCTTTAAACTTATGTACTATCCCAAAATGTATCACTAAGGTGACAGAAGTTGATTTCGGAGCATAATTTTTGAACAGGAGCTTCAACCGTTTTGTGGCATATGTAAATTCCTTAAGCCCCGGACCTGTTGATTTTGGTCAAAAATGAAAATTTCAAAAGTGCCCCGATTTCTGCTTTAAACTTTAGGTACTATCCCAAAATGTATCACTAAGGTGACAGAAGTTGATTTCGGAGCATAATTTTTGAACAGGAGCTTAAACCGTTTTGTGGCATATGTAAATTCCTTAAGCCCCGGACCTGTTGATTTTGGTCAAAAATGAAAATTTCAAAAGTGCCCTGATTTCTGCTTTAAACTTTAGGTACTATCCCAAAATGTATCACTAAGGTGACAGAAGTTGATTTCGGAGCATCATTTTTGAACAGGAGCTTCAACCGTTTTGTGGCATATGAGAAATTCCCTAAGCCCCGGACCTGTTGATTTTGGTCAAAAATTAAAATTTCAAAAGTGCCCCGATTTCTGCTTTAAACTTTAGGTACTATCCCAAAATGTATCACTAAGGTGACAGAAGTTGATTTCGGAGCATAATTTTTGAACAGGAGCTTCAACCGTTTTGTGGCATATGAGAAATTCCTTAAGCCCCAAACCTGTTGATTTTGTTCAAAAATTAAAATTTCAAAAGTGCCCTGATTTCTGCTTTAAACTTTAGGTACTATCCCAAAATGTATCACTAAGGTAACAGAAGTTTATTTCGGAGCATAATTTTTGAACAGGAGCTTCAACCGTTTTGTGGCATGTGAGAAATTCCCTAAGCCCCGGACCTGTTGATTTTGGTCAAAAATTAAAATTTCAAAAGTGCCCTGATTTCTGCTTTAAACTTTAGGTACTATCCCAAAATGTATCACTAAGGTGACAGAAGTTGATTTCGGAGCATAATTTTTGAACAGGAGCTTCAACCGTTTTGTGGCATATGTAAATTCCTTAAGCCCCTGACCTGTTGATTTTGGTCAAAAATGAAAATTTCAAAAGTGCCCCGATTTCTGCTTTAAACTTTAGGTACTATCCCAAAATGTATCACTAAGGTGACAGAAGTTGATTTCGGAGCATCATTTTTGAACAGGAGCTTCAACCGTTTTGTGGCATATGTAAATTCCTTAAGCCCCGGACCTGTTGATTTTGGTCAAAAATGAAAATTTCAAAAGTGCCCCGATTTCTGCTTTAAACTTTAGGTACTATCCCAAAATGTATCACTAAGGTGACAGAAGTTGATTTCGGAGCATCATTTTTGAACAGGAGCTTCAACCGTTTTGTGGCATATGAGAAATTCCCTAAGCCCCGGACCTGTTGATTTTGGTCAAAAATTTAAATTTCAAAAGTGCCCCGATTTCTGCTTTAAACTTTAGGTACTATCCCAAAATGTATCACTAAGGTGACAGAAGTTGATTTCGGAGCATAATTTTTGAACAGGAGCTTCAACAGTTTTGTGACATATGAGAAATTCCCTAAGCCCCTGACTTGTCGATTTTGGTCAAAAATTAAAATGTCAAAAGTGCCCCGATTTCTGCTTTAAACTTTAGGTACTATCCCAAAATGTATCACTAAGGTGACAGAAGTTGATTTCGGAGCATAATTTTTGAACAGGAGCTTCAACCGTTTTGTGGCATATGTAAATTCCTTAAGCCCCTGACCTGTTGATTTTGGTCAAAAATGAAAATTTCAAAAGTGCCCCGATTTCTGCTTTAAACTTTAGGTACTATCCCAAAATGTATCACTAAGGTGACAGAAGTTGATTTCGGAGCATCATTTTTGAACAGGAGCTTCAACCGTTTTGTGGCATATGTAAATTCCTTAAGCCCCGGACCTGTTGATTTTGGTCAAAAATGAAAATTTCAAAAGTGCCCCGATTTCTGCTTTAAACTTTAGGTACTATCCCAAAATGTATCACTAAGGTGACAGAAGTTGATTTCGGAGCATCATTTTTGAACAGGAGCTTCAACCGTTTTGTGGCATATGAGAAATTCCCTAAGCCCCGGACCTGTTGATTTTGGTCAAAAATTTAAATTTCAAAAGTGCCCCGATTTCTGCTTTAAACTTTAGGTACTATCCCAAAATGTATCACTAAGGTGACAGAAGTTGATTTCGGAGCATAATTTTTGAACAGGAGCTTCAACAGTTTTGTGACATATGAGAAATTCCCTAAGCCCCTGACTTGTCGATTTTGGTCAAAAATTAAAATTTCAAAAGTGCCCCGATTTCTGCTTTAAACTTATGTACTATCCCAAAATGTATCACTAAGGTGACAGAAGTTGATTTTGGAGCATAATTTTTGAACAGGAGCTTCAACCGTTTTGTGGCATATGTAAATTCCTTAAGCCCCGGACCTGTTGATTTTGGTCAAAAATGAAAATTTCAAAAGTGCCCCGATTTCTGCTTTAAACTTTAGGTACTATCCCAAAATGTATCACTAAGGTGACAGAAGTTGATTTCGGAGCATAATTTTTGAACAGGAGCTTCAACCGTTTTGTGGCATATGTAAATTCCTTAAGCCCCGGACCTGTTGATTTTGGTCAAAAATGAAAATTTCAAAAGTGCCCCGATTTCTGCTTTAAACTTTAGGTACTATCCCAAAATGTATCACTAAGGTGACAGAAGTTGATTTCGGAGCATCATTTTTGAACAGGAGCTTCAACCGTTTTGTGGCATATGAGAAATTCCCTAAGCCCCGGACCTGTTGATTTTGGTCAAAAATTAAAATTTCAAAAGTGCCCCGATTTCTGCTTTAAACTTTAGGTACTATCCCAAAATGTATCACTAAGGTGACAGAAGTTGATTTCGGAGCATCATTTTTGAACAGGAGCTTCAACAGTTTTGTGGCATATGAGAAATTCCCTAAGCCCCGGACCTGTCGATTTTGTTCAAAAATGAAAATTTCAAAAGTTCCCCTGTTTCTGCTTTAAACTTTAGGTACTATCCCAAAATGTATCACTAAGGTGACAGAAGTTGATTTCGGAGCATAATTTTTGAACAGGAGCTTCAACAGTTTTGTGACATATGAGAAATTCCCTAAGCCCCTGACTTGTCGATTTTGGTCAAAAATTAAAATGTCAAAAGTGCCCCGATTTCTGCTTTAAACTTATGTACTATCCCAAAATGTATCACTAAGGTGACAGAAGTTGATTTCGGAGCATAATTTTTGAACAGGAGCTTCAACCGTTTTGTGGCATATGTAAATTCCTTAAGCCCCTGACCTGTTGATTTTGGTCAAAAATGAAAATTTCAAAAGTGCCCCGATTTCTGCTTTAAACTTTAGGTACTATCCCAAAATGTATCACTAAGGTGACAGAAGTTGATTTCGGAGCATCATTTTTGAACAGGAGCTTCAACCGTTTTGTGGCATATGTAAATTCCTTAAGCCCCGGACCTGTTGATTTTGGTCAAAAATGAAAATTTCAAAAGTGCCCCGATTTCTGCTTTAAACTTTAGGTACTATCCCAAAATGTATCACTAAGGTGACAGAAGTTGATTTCGGAGCATCATTTTTGAACAGGAGCTTCAACCGTTTTGTGGCATATGAGAAATTCCCTAAGCCCCGGACCTGTTGATTTTGGTCAAAAATTTAAATTTCAAAAGTGCCCCGATTTCTGCTTTAAACTTTAGGTACTATCCCAAAATGTATCACTAAGGTGACAGAAGTTGATTTCGGAGCATAATTTTTGAACAGGAGCTTCAACAGTTTTGTGACATATGAGAAATTCCCTAAGCCCCTGACTTGTCGATTTTGGTCAAAAATTAAAATTTCAAAAGTGCCCCGATTTCTGCTTTAAACTTATGTACTATCCCAAAATGTATCACTAAGGTGACAGAAGTTGATTTTGGAGCATAATTTTTGAACAGGAGCTTCAACCGTTTTGTGGCATATGTAAATTCCTTAAGCCCCGGACCTGTTGATTTTGGTCAAAAATGAAAATTTCAAAAGTGCCCCGATTTCTGCTTTAAACTTTAGGTACTATCCCAAAATGTATCACTAAGGTGACAGAAGTTGATTTCGGAGCATAATTTTTGAACAGGAGCTTCAACCGTTTTGTGGCATATGTAAATTCCTTAAGCCCCGGACCTGTTGATTTTGGTCAAAAATGAAAATTTCAAAAGTGCCCCGATTTCTGCTTTAAACTTTAGGTACTATCCCAAAATGTATCACTAAGGTGACAGAAGTTGATTTCGGAGCATCATTTTTGAACAGGAGCTTCAACCGTTTTGTGGCATATGAGAAATTCCCTAAGCCCCGGACCTGTTGATTTTGTTCAAAAATTAAAATTTAAAAAGTGCCCCGATTTCTGCTTTAAACTTTAGGTACTATCCCAAAATGTATCACTAAGGTAACAGAAGTTGATTTCGGAGCATCATTTTTGAACAGGAGCTTTAACCGTTTTGTGGCATATGAGAAATTCCCTAAACCCCGGACCTGTTGATTTTGGTCAAAAATGAAAATGTCAAAAGTTCCCCAATTTCTGCTTTAAACTTTAGGTACTATCCCAAAATGTATCACTAAGGTGACAGAAGTTGATTTTGGAGCATAATTTTTGAACAGGAGCTTCAACCGTTTTGTGGCATATGAGAAATTCCTTAAGCCCCGGTCCTGTTGATTTTGTTCAAAAATGAAAATTTCAAAAGTGCCCCGATTTCTGCTTTAAACTTTAGGTACTATCCCAAAATGTATCACTAAGGTGACAGAAGTTGATTTCGGAGCATCATTTTTGAACAGGAGCTTCAACCGTTTTGTGGCATATGTAAATTCCTTAGGCCCCGAACCTGTTGATTTTGGTCAAAAATGAAAATTTCAAAAGTGCCCCGATTTCTGCTTTAAACTTTAGGTACTATCCCAAAATGTATCACTAAGGTGACAGAAGTTGATTTCGGAGCATCATTTTTGAACAGGAACTTCAACAGTTTTGTGGCATATGAGAAATTCCTTAAGCCCTGGACCTGTTGATTTTGTTCAAAAATTAAAATTTCAAAAGTGCCCTGATTTCTGCTTTAAACTTTAGGTACTATCCCAAAATGTATCACTAAGGTAACAGAAGTTGATTTCAGAGCATAATTTTTGAACAGGAGCTTCAACCGTTTTGTGGCATATGTAAATTCCTTAAGCCCCGGACCTGTTGATTTTGGTCAAAAATGAAAATTTCAAAAGTGCCCCGATTTCTGCTTTAAACTTTAGGTACTATCCCAAAATGTATCACTAAGGTGACAGAAGTTGATTTCGGAGCATCATTTTTGAACAGGAGCTTCAACCGTTTTGTGGCATATGAGAAATTCCCTAAGCCCCAGACCTGTTGATTTTGTTCAAAAATTAAAATTTCAAAAGTGCCCTGATTTCTGCTTTAAACTTTAGGTACTATCCCAAAATGTATCACTAAGTTGACAGAAGTTGATTTCGGAGCATCATTTTTGAACGGGAGCTTCAACCGTTTTGTGGCATATGAGAAATTCCCTAAGCCCCGGACCTGTTGATTTTGGTCAAAAATGAAAATGTCAAAAGTTCCCCAATTTCTGCTTTAAACTTTAGGTACTATCCCAAAATGTATCACTAAAGTGACAGAAGTTGATTTTGGAGCATAATTTTTGAACAGGAGCTTCAACAGTTTTGTGGCATATGAGAAATTCCTTAAGCCCCGGTCCTGTTGATTTTGTTCAAAAATGAAAATTTCAAAAGTGCCCCGATTTCTGCTTTAAACTTTAGGTACTATCCCAAAATGTATCACTAAGTTGACAGAAGTTGATTTCGGAGCATCATTTTTTAACAGAGCTTCAACCGTTTTGTGGCATATGAGAAATTCCCTAAGCACCGGACCTGTTAATTTTGGTCAAAAATGAAAATTTCAAAAGTGCCCCGATTTCTGCTTTAAACTTTAGGTACTATCCCAAAATGTATCACTAAGGTGACAGAAGTTGATTTCGGAGCATAATTTTTGAACAGGAGCTTCAACCGTTTTGTGGCATATGAGAAATTCCCTAAGCCCCGGACCTGTTGATTTTGGTCAAAAATGAAAATGTCAAAAGTGCCCCGATTTCTGCTTTAAACTTTAGGTACTATCCCAAAATGTATCACTAAGGTGACAGAAGTTGATTTTGGAGCATAATTTTTGAACAGGAGCTTCAACAGTTTTGTGGCATATGAGAAATTCCTTAAGCCCCGGTCCTGTTGATTTTGTTCAAAAATGAAAATTTCAAAAGTGCCCCGATTTCTGCTTTAAACTTTAGGTACTATCCCAAAATGTATCACTAAGTTGACAGAAGTTGATTTCGGAGCATCATTTTTGAACAGAGCTTCAACCGTTTTGTGGCATATGAGAAATTCCTTAAGCCCCGGTCCTGTTGATTTTGTTCAAAAATGAAAATTTCAAAAGTGCCCCGATTTCTGCTTTAAACTTTAGGTACTATCCCAAAATGTATCACTAAGGTGACAGAAGTTGATTTCGGAGCATCATTTTTGAACAGGAGCTTCAACCGTTTTGTGGCATATGTAAATTCCTTAGGCCCCGAACCTGTTGATTTTGGTCAAAATTGAAAATTTCAAAAGTGCCCCGATTTCTGCTTTAAACTTTAGGTACTATCCCAAAATGTATCACTAAGGTGACAGAAGTTGATTTCGGAGCATCATTTTTGAACAGGAACTTCAACAGTTTTGTGGCATATGAGAAATTCCTTAAGCCCCGGACCTGTTGATTTTGTTCAAAAATGAAAATTTCAAAAGTGCCCCGATTTCTGCTTTAAACTTTAGGTACTATCCCAAAATGTATCACTAAGGTGACAGAAGTTGATTTCGGAGCATCATTTTTGAACAGGAGCTTCAACCGTTTTGTGGCATATGAGAAATTCCCTAAGCCCCAGACCTGTTGATTTTGTTCAAAAATTAAAATGTCAAAAGTGCCCTGATTTCTGCTTTAAACTTTAGGTACTATCCCAAAATGTATCACTAAGGTAACAGAAGTTGATTTCGGAGCATAATTTTTGAACGGGAGCTTCAACCGTTTTGTGGCATATGAGAAATTCCCTAAGCCCCGGACCTGTTGATTTTGGTCAAAAATGAAAATGTCAAAAGTTCCCCAATTTCTGCTTTAAACTTTAGGTACTATCCCAAAATGTATCACTAAGGTGACAGAAGTTGATTTTGGAGCATAATTTTTGAACAGGAGCTTCAACAGTTTTGTGGCATATGAGAAATTCCTTAAGCCCCGGTCCTGTTGATTTTGTTCAAAAATGAAAATTTCAAAAGTGCCCCGATTTCTGCTTTAAACTTTAGGTACTATCCCAAAATGTATCACTAAGTTGACAGAAGTTGATTTCGGAGCATCATTATTGAACAGAGCTTCAACCGTTTTGTGGCATATGAGAAATTCCCTAAGCACCGGACCTGTTAATTTTGGTCAAAAATGAAAATTTCAAAAGTGCACCGATTTCTGCTTTAAACTTTAGGTACTATCCCAAAATGTATCACTAAGGTGACAGAAGTTGATTTCGGAGCATAATTTTTGAACAGGAGCTTCAACCGTTTTGTGGCATATGAGAAATTCCTTAAGCCCCGGACCTGTTGATTTTGTTCAAAAATTAAAATTTCAAAAGTGCCCTGATTTCTGCTTTAAACTTTAGGTACTATCCCAAAATGTATCACTAAGGTGACAGAAGTTGATTTCGGAGCATAATTTTTGAACAGGAGCTTCAACCGTTTTGTGGCATATGAGAAATTCCTTAAGCCCCGGACCTGTTGATTTTGTTCAAAAATTAAAATTTCAAAAGTGCCCCGATTTCTGCTTTAAACTTTAGGTACTATCCCAAAATGTATCACTAAGGTGACAGAAGTTGATTTCGGAGCATCATTTTTGAACAGGAGCTTCAACCGTTTTGTGGCATATGAGAAATTCCCTAAGCCCCAGACCTGTTGATTTTGTTCAAAAATTAAAATTTCAAAAGTGCCCTGATTTCTGCTTTAAACTTTAGGTACTATCCCAAAATGTATCACTAAGGTAACAGAAGTTGATTTCGGAGCATAATTTTTGAACGGGAGCTTCAACCGTTTTGTGGCATATGAGAAATTCCCTAAGCCCCGGACCTGTTGATTTTGGTCAAAAATGAAAATGTCAAAAGTTCCCCAATTTCTGCTTTAAACTTTAGGTACTATCCCAAAATGTATCACTAAGGTGACAGAAGTTGATTTTGGAGCATAATTTTTGAACAGGAGCTTCAACAGTTTTGTGGCATATGAGAAATTCCTTAAGCCCCGGTCCTGTTGATTTTGTTCAAAAATGAAAATTTCAAAAGTGCCCCGATTTCTGCTTTAAACTTTAGGTACTATCCCAAAATGTATCACTAAGTTGACAGAAGTTGATTTCGGAGCATCATTATTGAACAGAGCTTCAACCGTTTTGTGGCATATGAGAAATTCCCTAAGCACCGGACCTGTTAATTTTGGTCAAAAATGAAAATTTCAAAAGTGCCCCGATTTCTGCTTTAAACTTTAGGTACTATCCCAAAATGTATCACTAAGGTGACAGAAGTTGATTTCGGAGCATAATTTTTGAACAGGAGCTTCAACCGTTTTGTGGCATATGAGAAATTCCTTAAGCCCCGGACCTGTTGATTTTGTTCAAAAATTAAAATTTCAAAAGTGCCCTGATTTCTGCTTTAAACTTTAGGTACTATCCCAAAATGTATCACTAAGGTGACAGAAGTTGATTTCGGAGCATAATTTTTGAACAGGAGCTTCAACCGTTTTGTGGCATATGAGAAATTCCTTAAGCCCCGGACCTGTTGATTTTGTTCAAAAATTAAAATTTCAAAAGTGCCCTGATTTCTGCTTTAAACTTTAGGTACTATCCCAAAATGTATCACTAAGGTAACAGTAGTTGATTTTGGAGCATAATTTTTGAACAGGAGCTTCAACCGTTTTGTGGCATATGAGAAATTCCCTAAGCCCCGGACCTGTTGATTTTGGTCAAAAATGAAAATGTCAAAAGTTCCCCAATTTCTGCTTTAAACTTTAGGTACTATCCCAAAATGTATCACTAAAGTGACAGAAGTTGATTTTGGAGCATAATTTTTGAACAGGAGCTTCAACAGTTTTGTGGCATATGAGAAATTCCTTAAGCCCCGGTCCTGTTGATTTTGTTCAAAAATGAAAATTTCAAAAGTGCCCCGATTTCTGCTTTAAACTTTAGGTACTATCCCAAAATGTATCACTAAGTTGACAGAAGTTGATTTCGGAGCATCATTTTTTAACAGAGCTTCAACCGTTTTGTGGCATATGAGAAATTCCCTAAGCACCGGACCTGTTAATTTTGGTCAAAAATGAAAATTTCAAAAGTGCCCCGATTTCTGCTTTAAACTTTAGGTACTATCCCAAAATGTATCACTAAGGTGACAGAAGTTGATTTCGGAGCATAATTTTTGAACAGGAGCTTCAACCGTTTTGTGGCATATGAGAAATTCCCTAAGCCCCGGACCTGTTGATTTTGGTCAAAAATGAAAATGTCAAAAGTGCCCCGATTTCTGCTTTAAACTTTAGGTACTATCCCAAAATGTATCACTAAGGTGACAGAAGTTGATTTTGGAGCATAATTTTTGAACAGGAGCTTCAACCGTTTTGTGGCATATGAGAAATTCCTTAAGCCCCGGTCCTGTTGATTTTGTTCAAAAATGAAAATTTCAAAAGTGCCCCGATTTCTGCTTTAAACTTTAGGTACTATCCCAAAATGTATCACTAAGGTGACAGAAGTTGATTTCGGAGCATCATTTTTGAACAGGAGCTTCAACCGTTTTGTGGCATATGTAAATTCCTTAGGCCCCGAACCTGTTGATTTTGGTCAAAAATGAAAATTTCAAAAGTGCCCCGATTTCTGCTTTAAACTTTAGGTACTATCCCAAAATGTATCACTAAGGTGACAGAAGTTGATTTCGGAGCATCATTTTTGAACAGGAACTTCAACAGTTTTGTGGCATATGAGAAATTCCTTAAGCCCCGGACCTGTTGATTTTGTTCAAAAATTAAAATTTCAAAAGTGCCCTGATTTCTGCTTTAAACTTTAGGTACTATCCCAAAATGTATCACTAAGGTAACAGAAGTTGATTTCAGAGCATAATTTTTGAACAGGAGCTTCAACCGTTTTGTGGCATATGTAAATTCCTTAAGCCCCGGACCTGTTGATTTTGGTCAAAAATGAAAATTTCAAAAGTGCCCCGATTTCTGCTTTAAACTTTAGGTACTATCCCAAAATGTATCACTAAGGTGACAGAAGTTGATTTCGGAGCATCATTTTTGAACAGGAGCTTCAACCGTTTTGTGGCATATGAGAAATTCCCTAAGCCCCAGACCTGTTGATTTTGTTCAAAAATTAAAATTTCAAAAGTGCCCTGATTTCTGCTTTAAACTTTAGGTACTATCCCAAAATGTATCACTAAGTTGACAGAAGTTGATTTCGGAGCATCATTTTTGAACGGGAGCTTCAACCGTTTTGTGGCATATGAGAAATTCCCTAAGCCCCGGACCTGTTGATTTTGGTCAAAAATGAAAATGTCAAAAGTTCCCCAATTTCTGCTTTAAACTTTAGGTACTATCCCAAAATGTATCACTAAAGTGACAGAAGTTGATTTTGGAGCATAATTTTTGAACAGGAGCTTCAACAGTTTTGTGGCATATGAGAAATTCCTTAAGCCCCGGTCCTGTTGATTTTGTTCAAAAATGAAAATTTCAAAAGTGCCCCGATTTCTGCTTTAAACTTTAGGTACTATCCCAAAATGTATCACTAAGTTGACAGAAGTTGATTTCGGAGCATCATTTTTTAACAGAGCTTCAACCGTTTTGTGGCATATGAGAAATTCCCTAAGCACCGGACCTGTTAATTTTGGTCAAAAATGAAAATTTCAAAAGTGCCCCGATTTCTGCTTTAAACTTTAGGTACTATCCCAAAATGTATCACTAAGGTGACAGAAGTTGATTTCGGAGCATAATTTTTGAACAGGAGCTTCAACCGTTTTGTGGCATATGAGAAATTCCCTAAGCCCCGGACCTGTTGATTTTGGTCAAAAATGAAAATGTCAAAAGTGCCCCGATTTCTGCTTTAAACTTTAGGTACTATCCCAAAATGTATCACTAAGGTGACAGAAGTTGATTTTGGAGCATAATTTTTGAACAGGAGCTTCAACAGTTTTGTGGCATATGAGAAATTCCTTAAGCCCCGGTCCTGTTGATTTTGTTCAAAAATGAAAATTTCAAAAGTGCCCCGATTTCTGCTTTAAACTTTAGGTACTATCCCAAAATGTATCACTAAGTTGACAGAAGTTGATTTCGGAGCATCATTTTTGAACAGAGCTTCAACCGTTTTGTGGCATATGAGAAATTCCCTAAGCACCGGACCTGTTAATTTTGGTCAAAAATGAAAATTTCAAAAGTGCCCCGATTTCTGCTTTAAACTTTAGGTACTATCCCAAAATGTATCACTAAGGTAACAGAAGTTGATTTCGGAGCATCATTTTTGAACAGGAGCTTTAACCGTTTTGTGGCATATGAGAAATTCCCTAAACCCCGGACCTGTTGATTTTGGTCAAAAATGAAAATGTCAAAAGTTCCCCAATTTCTGCTTTAAACTTTAGGTACTATCCCAAAATGTATCACTAAGGTGACAGAAGTTGATTTTGGAGCATAATTTTTGAACAGGAGCTTCAACCGTTTTGTGGCATATGAGAAATTCCTTAAGCCCCGGTCCTGTTGATTTTGTTCAAAAATGAAAATTTCAAAAGTGCCCCGATTTCTGCTTTAAACTTTAGGTACTATCCCAAAATGTATCACTAAGGTGACAGAAGTTGATTTCGGAGCATCATTTTTGAACAGGAGCTTCAACCGTTTTGTGGCATATGTAAATTCCTTAGGCCCCGAACCTGTTGATTTTGGTCAAAAATGAAAATTTCAAAAGTGCCCCGATTTCTGCTTTAAACTTTAGGTACTATCCCAAAATGTATCACTAAGGTGACAGAAGTTGATTTCGGAGCATCATTTTTGAACAGGAACTTCAACAGTTTTGTGGCATATGAGAAATTCCTTAAGCCCCGGACCTGTTGATTTTGTTCAAAAATGAAAATTTCAAAAGTGCCCCGATTTCTGCTTTAAACTTTAGGTACTATCCCAAAATGTATCACTAAGGTGACAGAAGTTGATTTCGGAGCATCATTTTTGAACAGGAGCTTCAACCGTTTTGTGGCATATGAGAAATTCCCTAAGCCCCAGACCTGTTGATTTTGTTCAAAAATTAAAATTTCAAAAGTGCCCTGATTTCTGCTTTAAACTTTAGGTACTATCCCAAAATGTATCACTAAGGTAACAGAAGTTGATTTCGGAGCATAATTTTTGAACGGGAGCTTCAACCGTTTTGTGGCATATGAGAAATTCCCTAAGCCCCGGACCTGTTGATTTTGGTCAAAAATGAAAATGTCAAAAGTTCCCCAATTTCTGCTTTAAACTTTAGGTACTATCCCAAAATGTATCACTAAGGTGACAGAAGTTGATTTTGGAGCATAATTTTTGAACAGGAGCTTCAACAGTTTTGTGGCATATGAGAAATTCCTTAAGCCCCGGTCCTGTTGATTTTGTTCAAAAATGAAAATTTCAAAAGTGCCCCGATTTCTGCTTTAAACTTTAGGTACTATCCCAAAATGTATCACTAAGTTGACAGAAGTTGATTTCGGAGCATCATTATTGAACAGAGCTTCAACCGTTTTGTGGCATATGAGAAATTCCCTAAGCACCGGACCTGTTAATTTTGGTCAAAAATGAAAATTTCAAAAGTGCCCCGATTTCTGCTTTAAACTTTAGGTACTATCCCAAAATGTATCACTAAGGTGACAGAAGTTGATTTCGGAGCATAATTTTTGAACAGGAGCTTCAACCGTTTTGTGGCATATGAGAAATTCCTTAAGCCCCGGACCTGTTGATTTTGTTCAAAAATTAAAATTTCAAAAGTGCCCTGATTTCTGCTTTAAACTTTAGGTACTATCCCAAAATGTATCACTAAGGTGACAGAAGTTGATTTCGGAGCATAATTTTTGAACAGGAGCTTCAACCGTTTTGTGGCATATGAGAAATTCCTTAAGCCCCGGACCTGTTGATTTTGTTCAAAAATTAAAATTTCAAAAGTGCCCCGATTTCTGCTTTAAACTTTAGGTACTATCCCAAAATGTATCACTAAGGTGACAGAAGTTGATTTCGGAGCATCATTTTTGAACAGGAGCTTCAACCGTTTTGTGGCATATGAGAAATTCCCTAAGCCCCAGACCTGTTGATTTTGTTCAAAAATTAAAATTTCAAAAGTGCCCTGATTTCTGCTTTAAACTTTAGGTACTATCCCAAAATGTATCACTAAGGTAACAGAAGTTGATTTCGGAGCATAATTTTTGAACGGGAGCTTCAACCATTTTGTGGCATATGAGAAATTCCCTAAGCCCCGGACCTGTTGATTTTGGTCAAAAATGAAAATGTCAAAAGTTCCCCAATTTCTGCTTTAAACTTTAGGTACTATCCCAAAATGTATCACTAAGGTGACAGAAGTTGATTTTGGAGCATAATTTTTGAACAGGAGCTTCAACCGTTTTGTGGCATATGAGAAATTCCTTAAGCCCCGGTCCTGTTGATTTTGTTCAAAAATGAAAATTTCAAAAGTGCCCCGATTTCTGCTTTAAACTTTAGGTACTATCCCAAAATGTATCACTAAGTTGACAGAAGTTGATTTCGGAGCATCATTTTTGAACAGAGCTTCAACCGTTTTGTGGCATATGAGAAATTCCCTAAGCCCCGGACCTGTTAATTTTGGTCAAAAATGAAAATTTCAAAAGTGCCCCGATTTCTGCTTTAAACTTTAGGTACTATCCCAAAATGTATCACTAAGGTGACAGAAGTTGATTTCGGAGCATCATTTTTGAACAGGAGCTTCAACCGTTTTGTGGCATATGTAAATTCCTTAAGCCCCGGACCTGTTGATTTTGGTCAAAAATGAAAATTTCAAAAGTGCCCCGATTTCTGCTTTAAACTTTAGGTACTATCCCAAAATGTATCACTAAGGTGACAGAAGTTGATTTCGGAGCATCATTTTTGAACAGGAGCTTCAACCGTTTTGTGGCATATGAGAAATTCCCTAAGCCCCGGACCTGTTGATTTTGGTCAAAAATGAAAATGTCAAAAGTTCCCCAATTTCTGCTTTAAACTTTAGGTACTATCCCAAAATGTATCACTAAGGTGACAGAAGTTGATTTTGGAGCATAATTTTTGAACAGGAGCTTCAACCGTTTTGTGGCATATGAGAAATTCCTTAAGCCCCGGTCCTGTTGATTTTGTTCAAAAATGAAAATTTCAAAAGTGCCCCGATTTCTGCTTTAAACTTTAGGTACTATCCCAAAATGTATCACTAAGGTGACAGAAGTTGATTTCGGAGCATCATTTTTGAACAGGAGCTTCAACCGTTTTGTGGCATATGAGAAATTCCCTAAGCCCCGGACCTGTTGATTTTGGTCAAAAATTTAAATTTCAAAAGTGCCCCGATTTCTGCTTTAAACTTTAGGTACTATCCCAAAATGTATCACTAAGGTGACAGAAGTTGATTTCGGAGCATAATTTTTGAACAGGAGCTTCAACAGTTTTGTGACATATGAGAAATTCCCTAAGCCCCTGACTTGTCGATTTTGGTCAAAAATTAAAATTTCAAAAGTGCCCCGATTTCTGCTTTAAACTTATGTACTATCCCAAAATGTATCACTAAGGTGACAGAAGTTGATTTTGGAGCATAATTTTTGAACAGGAGCTTCAACCGTTTTGTGGCATATGTAAATTCCTTAAGCCCCGGACCTGTTGATTTTGGTCAAAAATGAAAATTTCAAAAGTGCCCCGATTTCTGCTTTAAACTTTAGGTACTATCCCAAAATGTATCACTAAGGTGACAGAAGTTGATTTCGGAGCATAATTTTTGAACAGGAGCTTCAACCGTTTTGTGGCATATGTAAATTCCTTAAGCCCCGGACCTGTTGATTTTGGTCAAAAATGAAAATTTCAAAAGTGCCCCGATTTCTGCTTTAAACTTTAGGTACTATCCCAAAATGTATCACTAAGGTGACAGAAGTTGATTTCGGAGCATCATTTTTGAACAGGAGCTTCAACCGTTTTGTGGCATATGAGAAATTCCCTAAGCCCCGGACCTGTTGATTTTGTTCAAAAATTAAAATTTAAAAAGTGCCCCGATTTCTGCTTTAAACTTTAGGTACTATCCCAAAATGTATCACTAAGGTAACAGAAGTTGATTTCGGAGCATAATTTTTGAACAGGAGCTTTAACCGTTTTGTGGCATATGAGAAATTCCCTAAGCCCCGGACCTGTTGATTTTGGTCAAAAATGAAAATGTCAAAAGTTCCCCAATTTCTGCTTTAAACTTTAGGTACTATCCCAAAATGTATCACTAAGGTGACAGAAGTTGATTTTGGAGCATAATTTTTGAACAGGAGCTTCAACCGTTTTGTGGCATATGAGAAATTCCTTAAGCCCCGGTCCTGTTGATTTTGTTCAAAAATGAAAATTTCAAAAGTGCCCCGATTTCTGCTTTAAACTTTAGGTACTATCCCAAAATGTATCACTAAGGTGACAGAAGTTGATTTCGGAGCATCATTTTTGAACAGGAGCTTCAACCGTTTTGTGGCATATGTAAATTCCTTAGGCCCCGAACCTGTTGATTTTGGTCAAAAATGAAAATTTCAAAAGTGCCCCGATTTCTGCTTTAAACTTTAGGTACTATCCCAAAATGTATCACTAAGGTGACAGAAGTTGATTTCGGAGCATCATTTTTGAACAGGAACTTCAACAGTTTTGTGGCATATGAGAAATTCCTTAAGCCCCGGACCTGTTGATTTTGTTCAAAAATTAAAATTTCAAAAGTGCCCCGATTTCTGCTTTAAACTTTAGGTACTATCCCAAAATGTATCACTAAGGTGACAGAAGTTGATTTCGGAGCATCATTTTTGAACAGGAGCTTCAACCGTTTTGTGGCATATGAGAAATTCCCTAAGCCCCAGACCTGTTGATTTTGTTCAAAAATTAAAATTTCAAAAGTGCCCTGATTTCTGCTTTAAACTTTAGGTACTATCCCAAAATGTATCACTAAGGTAACAGAAGTTGATTTCGGAGCATAATTTTTGAACGGGAGCTTCAACCGTTTTGTGGCATATGAGAAATTCCCTAAGCCCCGGACCTGTTGATTTTGGTCAAAAATGAAAATGTCAAAAGTTCCCCAATTTCTGCTTTAAACTTTAGGTACTATCCCAAAATGTATCACTAAGGTGACAGAAGTTGATTTTGGAGCATAATTTTTGAACAGGAGCTTCAACAGTTTTGTGGCATATGAGAAATTCCTTAAGCCCCGGTCCTGTTGATTTTGTTCAAAAATGAAAATTTCAAAAGTGCCCCGATTTCTGCTTTAAACTTTAGGTACTATCCCAAAATGTATCACTAAGTTGACAGAAGTTGATTTCGGAGCATCATTATTGAACAGAGCTTCAACCGTTTTGTGGCATATGAGAAATTCCCTAAGCACCGGACCTGTTAATTTTGGTCAAAAATGAAAATTTCAAAAGTGCCCCGATTTCTGCTTTAAACTTTAGGTACTATCCCAAAATGTATCACTAAGGTGACAGAAGTTGATTTCGGAGCATAATTTTTGAACAGGAGCTTCAACCGTTTTGTGGCATATGAGAAATTCCTTAAGCCCCGGACCTGTTGATTTTGTTCAAAAATTAAAATTTCAAAAGTGCCCTGATTTCTGCTTTAAACTTTAGGTACTATCCCAAAATGTATCACTAAGGTGACAGAAGTTGATTTCGGAGCATAATTTTTGAACAGGAGCTTCAACCGTTTTGTGGCATATGAGAAATTCCTTAAGCCCCGGACCTGTTGATTTTGTTCAAAAATTAAAATTTCAAAAGTGCCCCGATTTCTGCTTTAAACTTTAGGTACTATCCCAAAATGTATCACTAAGGTGACAGAAGTTGATTTCGGAGCATCATTTTTGAACAGGAGCTTCAACCGTTTTGTGGCATATGAGAAATTCCCTAAGCCCCAGACCTGTTGATTTTGTTCAAAAATTAAAATTTCAAAAGTGCCCTGATTTCTGCTTTAAACTTTAGGTACTATCCCAAAATGTATCACTAAGGTAACAGAAGTTGATTTCGGAGCATAATTTTTGAACGGGAGCTTCAACCATTTTGTGGCATATGAGAAATTCCCTAAGCCCCGGACCTGTTGATTTTGGTCAAAAATGAAAATGTCAAAAGTTCCCCAATTTCTGCTTTAAACTTTAGGTACTATCCCAAAATGTATCACTAAGGTGACAGAAGTTGATTTTGGAGCATAATTTTTGAACAGGAGCTTCAACCGTTTTGTGGCATATGAGAAATTCCTTAAGCCCCGGTCCTGTTGATTTTGTTCAAAAATGAAAATTTCAAAAGTGCCCCGATTTCTGCTTTAAACTTTAGGTACTATCCCAAAATGTATCACTAAGTTGACAGAAGTTGATTTCGGAGCATCATTTTTGAACAGAGCTTCAACCGTTTTGTGGCATATGAGAAATTCCCTAAGCCCCGGACCTGTTAATTTTGGTCAAAAATGAAAATTTCAAAAGTGCCCCGATTTCTGCTTTAAACTTTAGGTACTATCCCAAAATGTATCACTAAGGTGACAGAAGTTGATTTCGGAGCATCATTTTTGAACAGGAGCTTCAACCGTTTTGTGGCATATGTAAATTCCTTAAGCCCCGGACCTGTTGATTTTGGTCAAAAATGAAAATTTCAAAAGTGCCCCGATTTCTGCTTTAAACTTTAGGTACTATCCCAAAATGTATCACTAAGGTGACAGAAGTTGATTTCGGAGCATCATTTTTGAACAGGAGCTTCAACCGTTTTGTGGCATATGAGAAATTCCCTAAGCCCCGGACCTGTTGATTTTGGTCAAAAATGAAAATGTCAAAAGTTCCCCAATTTCTGCTTTAAACTTTAGGTACTATCCCAAAATGTATCACTAAGGTGACAGAAGTTGATTTTGGAGCATAATTTTTGAACAGGAGCTTCAACCGTTTTGTGGCATATGAGAAATTCCTTAAGCCCCGGTCCTGTTGATTTTGTTCAAAAATGAAAATTTCAAAAGTGCCCCGATTTCTGCTTTAAACTTTAGGTACTATCCCAAAATGTATCACTAAGGTGACAGAAGTTGATTTCGGAGCATCATTTTTGAACAGGAGCTTCAACCGTTTTGTGGCATATGAGAAATTCCCTAAGCCCCGGACCTGTTGATTTTGGTCAAAAATTTAAATTTCAAAAGTGCCCCGATTTCTGCTTTAAACTTTAGGTACTATCCCAAAATGTATCACTAAGGTGACAGAAGTTGATTTCGGAGCATAATTTTTGAACAGGAGCTTCAACAGTTTTGTGACATATGAGAAATTCCCTAAGCCCCTGACTTGTCGATTTTGGTCAAAAATTAAAATTTCAAAAGTGCCCCGATTTCTGCTTTAAACTTATGTACTATCCCAAAATGTATCACTAAGGTGACAGAAGTTGATTTTGGAGCATAATTTTTGAACAGGAGCTTCAACCGTTTTGTGGCATATGTAAATTCCTTAAGCCCCGGACCTGTTGATTTTGGTCAAAAATGAAAATTTCAAAAGTGCCCCGATTTCTGCTTTAAACTTTAGGTACTATCCCAAAATGTATCACTAAGGTGACAGAAGTTGATTTCGGAGCATAATTTTTGAACAGGAGCTTCAACCGTTTTGTGGCATATGTAAATTCCTTAAGCCCCGGACCTGTTGATTTTGGTCAAAAATGAAAATTTCAAAAGTGCCCCGATTTCTGCTTTAAACTTTAGGTACTATCCCAAAATGTATCACTAAGGTGACAGAAGTTGATTTCGGAGCATCATTTTTGAACAGGAGCTTCAACCGTTTTGTGGCATATGAGAAATTCCCTAAGCCCCGGACCTGTTGATTTTGTTCAAAAATTAAAATTTAAAAAGTGCCCCGATTTCTGCTTTAAACTTTAGGTACTATCCCAAAATGTATCACTAAGGTAACAGAAGTTGATTTCGGAGCATAATTTTTGAACAGGAGCTTTAACCGTTTTGTGGCATATGAGAAATTCCCTAAGCCCCGGACCTGTTGATTTTGGTCAAAAATGAAAATGTCAAAAGTTCCCCAATTTCTGCTTTAAACTTTAGGTACTATCCCAAAATGTATCACTAAGGTGACAGAAGTTGATTTTGGAGCATAATTTTTGAACAGGAGCTTCAACCGTTTTGTGGCATATGAGAAATTCCTTAAGCCCCGGTCCTGTTGATTTTGTTCAAAAATGAAAATTTCAAAAGTGCCCCGATTTCTGCTTTAAACTTTAGGTACTATCCCAAAATGTATCACTAAGGTGACAGAAGTTGATTTCGGAGCATCATTTTTGAACAGGAGCTTCAACCGTTTTGTGGCATATGTAAATTCCTTAGGCCCCGAACCTGTTGATTTTGGTCAAAAATGAAAATTTCAAAAGTGCCCCGATTTCTGCTTTAAACTTTAGGTACTATCCCAAAATGTATCACTAAGGTGACAGAAGTTGATTTCGGAGCATCATTTTTGAACAGGAACTTCAACAGTTTTGTGGCATATGAGAAATTCCTTAAGCCCCGGACCTGTTGATTTTGTTCAAAAATTAAAATTTCAAAAGAGCCCTGATTTCTGCTTTAAACTTTAGGTACTATCCCAAAATGTATCACTAAGGTAACAGAAGTTGATTTCAGAGCATAATTTTTGAACAGGAGCTTCAACCGTTTTGTGGCATATGTAAATTCCTTAAGCCCCGGACCTGTTGATTTTGGTCAAAAATGAAAATTTCAAAAGTGCCCCGATTTCTCCTTTAAACTTTAGGTACTATCCCAAAATGTATCACTAAGGTGACAGAAGTTGATTTCGGAGCATCATTTTTGAACAGGAGCTTCAACCGTTTTGTGGCATATGTGAAATTCCCTAAGCCCCAGACCTGTTGATTTTGTTCAAAAATTAAAATTTCAAAAGTGCCCTGATTTCTGCTTTAAACTTTAGGTACTATCCCAAAATGTATCACTAAGGTAACAGAAGTTGATTTCGGAGCATAATTTGTGAACGGGAGCTTCAACCGTTTTGTGGCATATGAGAAATTCCCTAAGCCCCGGACCTGTTGATTTTGGTCAAAAATGAAAATGTCAAAAGTTCCCCAATTTCTGCTTTAAACTTTAGGTACTGTCCCAAAATGTATCACTAAGGTGACAGAAGTTGATTTTGGAGCATAATTTTTGAACAGGAGCTTCAACAGTTTTGTGGCATATGAGAAATTCCTTAAGCCCCGGTCCTGTTGATTTTGTTCAAAAATGAAAATTTCAAAAGTGCCCCGATTTCTGCTTTAAACTTTAGGTACTATCCCAAAATGTATCACTAAGGTGACAGAAGTTGATTTCGGAGCATCATTTTTGAACAGGAGCTTCAACAGTTTTGTGGCATATGAGAAATTCCCTAAGCCCCGGACCTGTCGATTTTGTTCAAAAATGAAAATTTCAAAAGTTCCCCTGTTTCTGCTTTAAACTTTAGGTACTATCCCAAAATGTATCACTAAGGTGACAGAAGTTGATTTCGGAGCATAATTTTTGAACAGGAGCTTCAACAGTTTTGTGACATATGAGAAATTCCCTAAGCCCCTGACTTGTCGATTTTGGTCAAAAATTAAAATTTCAAAAGTGCCCCGATTTCTGCTTTAAACTTATGTACTATCCCAAAAATGTATCACTAAGGTGACAGAAGTTGATTTCGGAGCATAATTTTTGAACAGGAGCTTCAACCGTTTTGTGGCATATGTAAATTCCTTAAGCCCCGGACCTGTTGATTTTGGTCAAAAATGAAAATTTCAAAAGTGCCCCGATTTCTGCTTTAAACTTTAGGTACTATCCCAAAATGTATCACTAAGGTGACAGAAGTTGATTTCGGAGCATCATTTTTGAACAGGAGCTTCAACCGTTTTGTGGCATATGTAAATTCCTTAAGCCCCGGACCTGTTGATTTTGGTCAAAAATGAAAATTTCAAAAGTGCCCCGATTTCTGCTTTAAACTTTAGGTACTATCCCAAAATGTATCACTAAGGTGACAGAAGTTGATTTCGGAGCATCATTTTTGAACAGGAGCTTCAACCGTTTTGTGGCATATGAGAAATTCCTTAAGCCCCGGACCTGTTGATTTTGTTCAAAAATTAAAATTTCAAAAGTGCCCTGATTTCTGCTTTAAACTTTAGGTACTATCCCAAAATGTATCACTAAGGTAACAGAAGTTGATTTTGGAGCATAATTTTTGAACAGGAGCTTCAACCGTTTTGTGGCATATGAGAAATTCCCTAAGCCCCGGACCTGTTGATTTTGGTCAAAAATGAAAATGTCAAAAGTTCCCCAATTTCTGCTTTAAACTTTAGGTACTATCCCAAAATGTATCACTAAGGTGACAGAAGTTGATTTTGGAGCATAATTTTTGAACAGGAGCTTCAACCGTTTTGTGGCATATGAGAAATTCCTTAAGCCCCGGTCCTGTTGATTTTGTTCAAAAATGAAAATTTCAAAAGTGCCCCGATTTCTGCTTTAAACTTTAGGTACTATCCCAAAATGTATCACTAAGTTGACAGAAGTTGATTTCGGAGCATCATTTTTGAACAGAGCTTCAACCGTTTTGTGGCATATGAGAAATTCCCTAAGCCCCGGACCTGTTAATTTTGGTCAAAAATGAAAATTTCAAAAGTGCCCCGATTTCTGCTTTAAACTTTAGGTACTATCCCAAAATGTATCACTAAGGTGACAGAAGTTGATTTCGGAGCATCATTTTTGAACAGGAGCTTCAACAGTTTTGTGGCATATGAGAAATTCCCTAAGCCCCGATACTGTCGATTTTGTTCAAAAATGAAAATTTCAAAAGTTCCCCTGTTTCTGCTTTAAACTTTAGGTACTATCCCAAAATGTATCACTAAGGTGACAGAAGTTGATTTCGGAGCATAATTTTTGAACAGGAGCTTCAACAGTTTTGTGACATATGAGAAATTCCCTAAGCCCCTGACTTGTCGATTTTGGTCAAAAATTAAAATGTCAAAAGTACCCCGATTTCTGCTTTAAACTTATGTACTATCCCAAAATGTATCACTAAGGTGACAGAAGTTGATTTCGGAGCATAATTTTTGAACAGGAGCTTCAACCGTTTTGTGGCATATGTAAATTCCTTAAGCCCCTGACCTGTTGATTTTGGTCAAAAATGAAAATTTCAAAAGTGCCCCGATTTCTGCTTTAAACTTTAGGTACTATCCCAAAATGTATCACTAAGGTGACAGAAGTTGATTTCGGAGCATCATTTTTGAACAGGAGCTTCAACCGTTTTGTGGCATACTGTATGTAAATTCCTTAAGCCCCGGAACTGTTGATTTTGGTCAAAAATGAAAATTTCAAAAGTGCCCCGATTTCTGCTTTAAACTTTAGGTACTATCCCAAAATGTATCACTAAGGTGACAGAAGTTGATTTCGGAGCATCATTTTTGAACAGGAGCTTCAACCGTTTTGTGGCATATGAGAAATTCCCTAAGCCCCGGACCTGTTGATTTTGGTCAAAAATTTAAATTTCAAAAGTGCCCCGATTTCTGCTTTAAACTTTAGGTACTATCCCAAAATGTATCACTAAGGTGACAGAAGTTGATTTCGGAGCATAATTTTTGAACAGGAGCTTCAACAGTTTTGTGACATATGAGAAATTCCCTAAGCCCCTGACTTGTCGATTTTGGTCAAAAATTAAAATTTCAAAAGTGCCCCGATTTCTGCTTTAAACTTATGTACTATCCCAAAATGTATCACTAAGGTGACAGAAGTTGATTTCGGAGCATAATTTTTGAACAGGAGCTTCAACCGTTTTGTGGCATATGTAAATTCCTTAAGCCCCGGACCTGTTGATTTTGGTCAAAAATGAAAATTTCAAAAGTGCCCCGATTTCTGCTTTAAACTTTAGGTACTATCCCAAAATGTATCACTAAGGTGACAGAAGTTGATTTCGGAGCATCATTTTTGAACAGGAGCTTCAACCGTTTTGTGGCATATGTAAATTCCTTAAGCCCCGGACCTGTTGATTTTGGTCAAAAATGAAAATTTCAAAAGTGCCCCGATTTCTGCTTTAAACTTTAGGTACTATCCCAAAATGTATCACTAAGGTGACAGAAGTTGATTTCGGAGCATCATTTTTGAACAGGAGCTTCAACCGTTTTGTGGCATATGAGAAATTCCCTAAGCCCCGGACCTGTTGATTTTGGTCAAAAATTAAAATTTCAAAAGTGCCCCGATTTCTGCTTTAAACTTTAGGTACTATCCCAAAATGTATCACTAAGGTGACAGAAGTTGATTTCGGAGCATAATTTTTGAACAGGAGCTTCAACCGTTTTGTGGCATATGAGAAATTCCTTAAGCCCCGGACCTGTTGATTTTGTTCAAAAATTAAAATTTCAAAAGTGCCCTGATTTCTGCTTTAAACTTTAGGTACTATCCCAAAATGTATCACTAAGGTAACAGAAGTTGATTTTGGAGCATAATTTTTGAACAGGAGCTTCAACCGTTTTGTGGCATATGAGAAATTCCCTAAGCCCCGGACCTGTTGATTTTGGTCAAAAATGAAAATGTCAAAAGTTCCCCAATTTCTGCTTTAAACTTTAGGTACTATCCCAAAATGTATCACTAAGGTGACAGAAGTTGATTTTGGAGCATAATTTTTGAACAGGAGCTTCAACCGTTTTGTGGCATATGAGAAATTCCTTAAGCCCCGGTCCTGTTGATTTTGTTCAAAAATGAAAATTTCAAAAGTGCCCCGATTTCTGCTTTAAACTTTAGGTACTATCCCAAAATGTATCACTAAGTTGACAGAAGTTGATTTCGGAGCATCATTTTTGAACAGAGCTTCAACCGTTTTGTGGCATATGAGAAATTCCCTAAGCCCCGGACCTGTTAATTTTGGTCAAAAATGAAAATTTCAAAAGTGCCCCGATTTCTGCTTTAAACTTTAGGTACTATCCCAAAATGTATCACTAAGGTGACAGAAGTTGATTTCGGAGCATCATTTTTGAACAGGAGCTTCAACCGTTTTGTGGCATATGAGAAATTCCCTAAGCCCCGGACCTGTTGATTTTGTTCAAAAATTAAAATTTAAAAAGTGCCCCGATTTCTGCTTTAAACTTTAGGTACTATCCCAAAATGTATCACTAAGGTAACAGAAGTTGATTTCGGAGCATAATTTTTGAACAGGAGCTTTAACCGTTTTGTGGCATATGAGAAATTCCCTAAGCCCCGGACCTGTTGATTTTGGTCAAAAATGAAAATGTCAAAAGTTCCCCAATTTCTGCTTTAAACTTTAGGTACTATCCCAAAATGTATCACTAAGGTGACAGAAGTTGATTTTGGAGCATAATTTTTGAACAGGAGCTTCAACCGTTTTGTGGCATATGAGAAATTCCTTAAGCCCCGGTCCTGTTGATTTTGTTCAAAAATGAAAATTTCAAAAGTGCCCCGATTTCTGCTTTAAACTTTAGGTACTATCCCAAAATGTATCACTAAGGTGACAGAAGTTGATTTCGGAGCATCATTTTTGAACAGGAGCTTCAACCGTTTTGTGGCATATGTAAATTCCTTAGGCCCCGGACCTGTTGATTTTGGTCAAAAATGAAAATTTCAAAAGTGCCCCGATTTCTGCTTTAAACTTTAGGTACTATCCCAAAATGTATCACTAAGGTGACAGAAGTTGATTTCGGAGCATCATTTTTGAACAGGAGCTTCAACAGTTTTGTGGCATATGAGAAATTCTCTAAGCCCCGGTCCTGTTGATTTTGTTCAAAAATTAAAATTTCAAAAGTTCCCCAGTTTCTGCTTTAAACTTTAGGTACTATCCCAAAATGTATCACTAAGGTGACAGAAGTTGATTTTGGAGCATAATTTTTGAACAGGAGCTTCAACCGTTTTTGGCATATGAGAAATTCCTTAAGCCCCGGTCCTGTTGATTTTGTTCAAAAATGAAAATTTCAAAAGTGCCCCGATTTCTGCTTTAAACTTTAGGTACTATCCCAAAATGTATCACTAAGGTGACAGAAGTTGATTTCGGAGCATCATTTTTGAACAGGAGCTTCAACAGTTTTGTGGCATATGAGAAATTCCCTAAGCCCGAGACCTGTCGATTTTGGTCAAAAATTAAAATTTCAAAAGTGCCCCGATTTCTGCTTTAAACTTATGTACTATCCCAAAATGTATCACTAAGGTGACAGAAGTTGATTTCGGAGCATAATTTTTGAACAGGAGCTTCAACCGTTTTGTGGCATATGTAAATTCCTTAAGCCCCGGACCTGTTGATTTTGGTAAAAAATGAAAATTTCAAAAGTGCCCCGATTTCTGCTTTAAACTTTAGGTACTATCCCAAAATGTATCACTAAGGTGACAGAAGTTGATTTCGGAGCATCATTTTTGAACAGGAGCTTCAACCGTTTTGTGGCATATGAGAAATTCCCTAAGCCCCGGACCTGTTGATTTTGGTCAAAAATTTAAATTTCAAAAGTGCCCCGATTTCTGCTTTAAACTTTAGGTACTATCCCAAAATGTATCACTAAGGTGACAGAAGTTGATTTCGGAGCATAATTTTTGAACAGGAGCTTCAACAGTTTTGTGACATATGAGAAATTCCCTAAGCCCCTGACTTGTCGATTTTGGTCAAAAATGAAAATTTCAAAAGTGCCCCGATTTCTGCTTTAAACTTATGTACTATCCCAAAATGTATCACTAAGGTGACAGAAGTTGATTTTGGAGCATAATTTTTGAACAGGAGCTTCAACCGTTTTGTGGCATATGTAAATTCCTTAAGCCCCGAACCTGTTGATTTTGGTCAAAAATGAAAATTTCAAAAGTGCCCCGATTTCTGCTTTAAACTTTAGGTACTATCCCAAAATGTATCACTAAGGTGACAGAAGTTGATTTCGGAGCATCATTTTTGAACAGGAGCTTCAACTGTTTTGTGACATATGAGAAATTCCCTAAGCCCCTGACTTGTCGATTTTGGTCAAAAATTAAAATTTCAAAAGTGCCCCGATTTCTGCTTTAAACTTATGTACTATCCCAAAATGTATCACTAAGGTGACAGAAGTTGATTTCGGAGCATAATTTTTGAACAGGAGCTTCAACCGTTTTGTGGCATATGTAAATTCCTTAAGCCCCTGACCTGTTGATTTTGGTCAAAAATGAAAATTTCAAAAGTGCCCCGATTTCTGCTTTAAACTTTAGGTACTATCCCAAAATGTATCACTAAGGTGACAGAAGTTGATTTCGGAGCATCATTTTTGAACAGGAGCTTCAACCGTTTTGTGGCATATGTAAATTCCTTAAGCCCCGGACCTGTTGATTTTGGTCAAAAATGAAAATTTCAAAAGTGCCCCGATTTCTGCTTTAAACTTTAGGTACTATCCCAAAATGTATCACTAAGGTGACAGAAGTTGATTTCGGAGCATCATTTTTGAACAGGAGCTTCAACCGTTTTGTGGCATATGAGAAATTCCCTAAGCCCCGGACCTGTTGATTTTGGTCAAAAATTTAAATTTCAAAAGTGCCTCGATTTCTGCTTTAAACTTTAGGTACTATCCCAAAATGTATCACTAAGGTGACAGAAGTTGATTTCGGAGCATAATTTTTGAACAGGAGCTTCAACAGTTTTGTGACATATGAGAAATTCCCTAAGCCCCTGACTTGTCGATTTTGGTCAAAAATTAAAATTTCAAAAGTGCCCCGATTTCTGCTTTAAACTTATGTACTATCCCAAAATGTATCACTAAGGTGACAGAAGTTGATTTTGGAGCATAATTTTTGAACAGGAGCTTCAACCGTTTTGTGGCATATGTAAATTCCTTAAGCCCCGGACCTGTTGATTTTGGTCAAAAATGAAAATTTCAAAAGTGCCCCGATTTCTGCTTTAAACTTTAGGTACTATCCCAAAATGTATCACTAAGGTGACAGAAGTTGATTTCGGAGCATAATTTTTGAACAGGAGCTTCAACCGTTTTGTGGCATATGTAAATTCCTTAAGCCCCGGACCTGTTGATTTTGGTCAAAAATGAAAATTTCAAAAGTGCCCCGATTTCTGCTTTAAACTTTAGGTACTATCCCAAAATGTATCACTAAGGTGACAGAAGTTGATTTCGGAGCATCATTTTTGAACAGGAGCTTCAACCGTTTTGTGGCATATGAGAAATTCCCTAAGCCCCGGACCTGTTGATTTTGTTCAAAAATTAAAATTTAAAAAGTGCCCCGATTTCTGCTTTAAACTTTAGGTACTATCCCAAAATGTATCACTAAGGTGACAGAAGTTGATTTCGGAGCATCATTTTTGAACAGGAGCTTCAACCGTTTTGTGGCATATGTAAATTCCTTAGGCCCCGGACCTGTTGATTTTGGTCAAAAATGAAAATTTCAAAAGTGCCCCGATTTCTGCTTTAAACTTTAGGTACTATCCCAAAATGTATCACTAAGGTGACAGAAGTTGATTTCGGAGCATCATTTTTGAACAGGAGCTTCAACAGTTTTGTGGCATATGAGAAATTCCCTAAGCCCCGCACCTGTCGATTTTGTTCAAAAATTTAAATTTCAAAAGTTCCCCAGTTTCTGCTTTAAACTTTAGGTACTATCCCAAAATGTATCACTAAGGTGACAGAAGTTGATTTTGGAGCATAATTTTTGAACAGGAGCTTCAACCGTTTTTGGCATATGAGAAATTCCTTAAGCCCCGGTCCTGTTGATTTTGTTCAAAAATGAAAATTTCAAAAGTGCCCCGATTTCTGCTTTAAACTTTAGGTACTATCCCAAAATGTATCACTAAGGTGACAGAAGTTGATTTCGGAGCATCATTTTTGAACAGGAGCTTCAACAGTTTTGTGGCATATGAGAAATTCCCTAAGCCCCGGACCTGTCGATTTTGTTCAAAAATGAAAATTTCAAAAGTTCCCCTGTTTCTGCTTTAAACTTTAGGTACTATCCCAAAATGTATCACTAAGGTGACAGAAGTTGATTTCGGAGCATAATTTTTGAACAGGAGCTTCAACAGTTTTGTGACATATGAGAAATTCCCTAAGCCCCTGACTTGTCGATTTTGGTCAAAAATTAAAATTTCAAAAGTGCCCCGATTTCTGCTTTAAACTTATGTACTATCCCAAAATGTATCACTAAGGTGACAGAAGTTGATTTCGGAGCATAATTTTTAAACAGGAGCTTCAACCGTTTTGTGGCATATGTAAATTCCTTAAGCCCCGGACCTGTTGATTTTGGTCAAAAATGAAAATTTCAAAAGTTCCCCAATTTCTGCTTTAAACTTTAGGTACTATCCCAAAATGTATCACTAAGGTGACAGAAGTTGATTTCGGAGCATCATTTTTGAACAGGTGCTTCAACCGTTTTGTGGCATATGTAAATTCCTTAAGCCCCGGACCTGTTGATTTTGGTCAAAAATTAAAATTTCAAAAGTGCCCCGATTTCTGCTTTAAACTTTAGGTACTATCCCAAAATGTATCACTAAGGTGACAGAAGTTGATTTCGGAGCATCATTTTTGAACAGGAGCTTCAACAGTTTTGTGGCATATGAGAAATTCCCTAAGCCCCGCACCTGTCGATTTTGTTCAAAAATTAAAATTTCAAAAGTTCCCCAGTTTCTGCTTTAAACTTTAGGTACTATCCCAAAATGTATCACTAAGGTGACAGAAGTTGATTTTGGAGCATCATTTTTGAACAGGAGCTTCAACCGTTTTTGGCATATGAGAAATTCCTTAAGCCCCGGTCCTGTTGATTTTGTTCAAAAATGAAAATTTCAAAAGTGCCCCGATTTCTGCTTTAAACTTTAGGTACTATCCCAAAATGTATCACTAAGGTGACAGAAGTTGATTTCGGAGCATCATTTTTGAACAGGAGCTTCAACAGTTTTGTGGCATATGAGAAATTCCCTAAGCCCCGAACCTGTCGATTTTGTTCAAAAATGAAAATTTCAAAAGTTCCCCTGTTTCTGCTTTAAACTTTAGGTACTATCCCAAAATGTATCACTAAGGTGACAGAAGTTGATTTCGGAGCATCATTTTTGAACAGGAGCTTCAACTGTTTTGTGACATATGAGAAATTCCCTAAGCCCCTGACTTGTCGATTTTGGTCAAAAATTAAAATTTCAAAAGTGCCCCGATTTCTGCTTTAAACTTATGTACTATCCCAAAATGTATCACTAAGGTGACAGAAGTTGATTTCGGAGCATAATTTTTGAACAGGAGCTTCAACCGTTTTGTGGCATATGTAAATTCCTTAAGCCCCTGACCTGTTGATTTTGGTCAAAAATGAAAATTTCAAAAGTGCCCCGATTTCTGCTTTAAACTTTAGGTACTATCCCAAAATGTATCACTAAGGTGACAGAAGTTGATTTCGGAGCATCATTTTTGAACAGGAGCTTCAACCGTTTTGTGGCATATGTAAATTCCTTAAGCCCCGGACCTGTTGATTTTGGTCAAAAATGAAAATTTCAAAAGTGCCCCGATTTCTGCTTTAAACTTTAGGTACTATCCCAAAATGTATCACTAAGGTGACAGAAGTTGATTTCGGAGCATCATTTTTGAACAGGAGCTTCAACCGTTTTGTGGCATATGAGAAATTCCCTAAGCCCCGGACCTGTTGATTTTGGTCAAAAATTTAAATTTCAAAAGTGCCTCGATTTCTGCTTTAAACTTTAGGTACTATCCCAAAATGTATCACTAAGGTGACAGAAGTTGATTTCGGAGCATAATTTTTGAACAGGAGCTTCAACAGTTTTGTGACATATGAGAAATTCCCTAAGCCCCTGACTTGTCGATTTTGGTCAAAAATTAAAATTTCAAAAGTGCCCCGATTTCTGCTTTAAACTTATGTACTATCCCAAAATGTATCACTAAGGTGACAGAAGTTGATTTTGGAGCATAATTTTTGAACAGGAGCTTCAACCGTTTTGTGGCATATGTAAATTCCTTAAGCCCCGGACCTGTTGATTTTGGTCAAAAATGAAAATTTCAAAAGTGCCCCGATTTCTGCTTTAAACTTTAGGTACTATCCCAAAATGTATCACTAAGGTGACAGAAGTTGATTTCGGAGCATAATTTTTGAACAGGAGCTTCAACCGTTTTGTGGCATATGTAAATTCCTTAAGCCCCGGACCTGTTGATTTTGGTCAAAAATGAAAATTTCAAAAGTGCCCCGATTTCTGCTTTAAACTTTAGGTACTATCCCAAAATGTATCACTAAGGTGACAGAAGTTGATTTCGGAGCATCATTTTTGAACAGGAGCTTCAACCGTTTTGTGGCATATGAGAAATTCCCTAAGCCCCGGACCTGTTGATTTTGTTCAAAAATTAAAATTTAAAAAGTGCCCCGATTTCTGCTTTAAACTTTAGGTACTATCCCAAAATGTATCACTAAGGTGACAGAAGTTGATTTCGGAGCATCATTTTTGAACAGGAGCTTCAACCGTTTTGTGGCATATGTAAATTCCTTAGGCCCCGGACCTGTTGATTTTGGTCAAAAATGAAAATTTCAAAAGTGCCCCGATTTCTGCTTTAAACTTTAGGTACTATCCCAAAATGTATCACTAAGGTGACAGAAGTTGATTTCGGAGCATCATTTTTGAACAGGAGCTTCAACAGTTTTGTGGCATATGAGAAATTCCCTAAGCCCCGCACCTGTCGATTTTGTTCAAAAATTTAAATTTCAAAAGTTCCCCAGTTTCTGCTTTAAACTTTAGGTACTATCCCAAAATGTATCACTAAGGTGACAGAAGTTGATTTTGGAGCATAATTTTTGAACAGGAGCTTCAACCGTTTTTGGCATATGAGAAATTCCTTAAGCCCCGGTCCTGTTGATTTTGTTCAAAAATGAAAATTTCAAAAGTGCCCCGATTTCTGCTTTAAACTTTAGGTACTATCCCAAAATGTATCACTAAGGTGACAGAAGTTGATTTCGGAGCATCATTTTTGAACAGGAGCTTCAACAGTTTTGTGGCATATGAGAAATTCCCTAAGCCCCGGACCTGTCGATTTTGTTCAAAAATGAAAATTTCAAAAGTTCCCCTGTTTCTGCTTTAAACTTTAGGTACTATCCCAAAATGTATCACTAAGGTGACAGAAGTTGATTTCGGAGCATCATTTTTGAACAGGAGCTTCAACTGTTTTGTGACATATGAGAAATTCCCTAAGCCCCTGACTTGTCGATTTTGGTCAAAAATTAAAATTTCAAAAGTGCCCCGATTTCTGCTTTAAACTTATGTACTATCCCAAAATGTATCACTAAGGTGACAGAAGTTGATTTCGGAGCATAATTTTTGAACAGGAGCTTCAACCGTTTTGTGGCATATGTAAATTCCTTAAGCCCCTGACCTGTTGATTTTGGTCAAAAATGAAAATTTCAAAAGTGCCCCGATTTCTGCTTTAAACTTTAGGTACTATCCCAAAATGTATCACTAAGGTGACAGAAGTTGATTTCGGAGCATCATTTTTGAACAGGAGCTTCAACCGTTTTGTGGCATATGTAAATTCCTTAAGCCCCGGACCTGTTGATTTTGGTCAAAAATGAAAATTTCAAAAGTGCCCCGATTTCTGCTTTAAACTTTAGGTACTATCCCAAAATGTATCACTAAGGTGACAGAAGTTGATTTCGGAGCATCATTTTTGAACAGGAGCTTCAACCGTTTTGTGGCATATGAGAAATTCCCTAAGCCCCGGACCTGTTGATTTTGGTCAAAAATTTAAATTTCAAAAGTGCCTCGATTTCTGCTTTAAACTTTAGGTACTATCCCAAAATGTATCACTAAGGTGACAGAAGTTGATTTCGGAGCATCATTTTTGAACAGGAGCTTCAACAGTTTTGTGACATATGAGAAATTCCCTAAGCCCCTGACTTGTCGATTTTGGTCAAAAATTAAAATTTCAAAAGTGCCCCGATTTCTGCTTTAAACTTATGTACTATCCCAAAATGTATCACTAAGGTGACAGAAGTTGATTTTGGAGCATAATTTTTGAACAGGAGCTTCAACCGTTTTGTGGCATATGTAAATTCCTTAAGCCCCGGACCTGTTGATTTTGGTCAAAAATGAAAATTTCAAAAGTGCCCCGATTTCTGCTTTAAACTTTAGGTACTATCCCAAAATGTATCACTAAGGTGACAGAAGTTGATTTCGGAGCATAATTTTTGAACAGGAGCTTCAACCGTTTTGTGGCATATGTAAATTCCTTAAGCCCCGGACCTGTTGATTTTGGTCAAAAATGAAAATTTCAAAAGTGCCCCGATTTCTGCTTTAAACTTTAGGTACTATCCCAAAATGTATCACTAAGGTGACAGAAGTTGATTTCGGAGCATCATTTTTGAACAGGAGCTTCAACCGTTTTGTGGCATATGAGAAATTCCCTAAGCCCCGGACCTGTTGATTTTGTTCAAAAATTAAAATTTAAAAAGTGCCCCGATTTCTGCTTTAAACTTTAGGTACTATCCCAAAATGTATCACTAAGGTGACAGAAGTTGATTTCGGAGCATCATTTTTGAACAGGAGCTTCAACCGTTTTGTGGCATATGTAAATTCCTTAGGCCCCGGACCTGTTGATTTTGGTCAAAAATGAAAATTTCAAAAGTGCCCCGATTTCTGCTTTAAACTTTAGGTACTATCCCAAAATGTATCACTAAGGTGACAGAAGTTGATTTCGGAGCATCATTTTTGAACAGGAGCTTCAACAGTTTTGTGGCATATGAGAAATTCCCTAAGCCCCGCACCTGTCGATTTTGTTCAAAAATTTAAATTTCAAAAGTTCCCCAGTTTCTGCTTTAAACTTTAGGTACTATCCCAAAATGTATCACTAAGGTGACAGAAGTTGATTTTGGAGCATAATTTTTGAACAGGAGCTTCAACCGTTTTTGGCATATGAGAAATTCCTTAAGCCCCGGTCCTGTTGATTTTGTTCAAAAATGAAAATTTCAAAAGTGCCCCGATTTCTGCTTTAAACTTTAGGTACTATCCCAAAATGTATCACTAAGGTGACAGAAGTTGATTTCGGAGCATCATTTTTGAACAGGAGCTTCAACAGTTTTGTGGCATATGAGAAATTCCCTAAGCCCCGGACCTGTCGATTTTGTTCAAAAATGAAAATTTCAAAAGTTCCCCTGTTTCTGCTTTAAACTTTAGGTACTATCCCAAAATGTATCACTAAGGTGACAGAAGTTGATTTCGGAGCATAATTTTTGAACAGGAGCTTCAACAGTTTTGTGAAATATGAGAAATTCCCTAAGCCCCTGACTTGTCGATTTTGGTCAAAAATTAAAATTTCAAAAGTGCCCCGATTTCTGCTTTAAACTTATGTACTATCCCAAAATGTATCACTAAGGTGACAGAAGTTGATTTCGGAGCATAATTTTTAAACAGGAGCTTCAACCGTTTTGTGGCATATGTAAATTCCTTAAGCCCCGGACCTGTTGATTTTGGTCAAAAATGAAAATTTCAAAAGTGCCCCAATTTCTGCTTTAAACTTTAGGTACTATCCCAAAATGTATCACTAAGGTGACAGAAGTTGATTTCGGAGCATCATTTTTGAACAGGAGCTTCAACCGTTTTGTGGCATATGTAAATTCCTTAAGCCCCGGACCTGTTGATTTTGGTCAAAAATGAAAATTTCAAAAGTGCCCCGATTTCTGCTTTAAACTTTAGGTACTATCCCAAAATGTATCACTAAGGTGACAGAAGTTGATTTCGGAGCATCATTTTTGAACAGGAGCTTCAACCGTTTTGTGGCATATGAGAAATTCCCTAAGCCCCGGACCTGTTGATTTTGGTCAAAAATTAAAATTTCAAAAGTGCCCCGATTTCTGCTTTAAACTTTAGGTACTATCCCAAAATGTATCACTAAGGTGACAGAAGTTGATTTCGGAGCATAATTTTTGAACAGGAGCTTCAACAGTTTTGTGACATATGAGAAATTCCCTAAGCCCCTGACTTGTCAATTTTGGTCATAAATGAAAATTTCAAAAGTGCCCCGATTTCTGCTTTAAACTTATGTACTATCCCAAAATGTATCACTAAGGTGACAGAAGTTGATTTCGGAGCATAATTTTTGAACAGGAGCTTCAACCGTTTTGTGGCATATGTAAATTCCTTAAGCCCCGGACCTGTTGATTTTGGTCAAAAATGAAAATTTCAAAAGTGCCCCGATTTCTGCTTTAAACTTTAGGTACTATCCCAAAATGTATCACTAAGGTGACAGAAGTTGATTTCGGAGCATAATTTTTGAACAGGAGCTTCAACCGTTTTGTGGCATATGTAAATTCCTTAAGCCCCGGACCTGTTGATTTTGGTCAAAAATGAAAATTTCAAAAGTGCCCCGATTTCTGCTTTAAACTTTAGGTACTATCCCAAAATGTATCACTAAGGTGACAGAAGTTGATTTCGGAGCATCATTTTTGAACAGGAGCTTCAACAGTTTTGTGACATATGAGAAATTCCCTAAGCCCCTGACTTGTCGATTTTGGTCAAAAATTAAAATTTCAAAAGTGCCCCGATTTCTGCTTTAAACTTA